>NC_046665.1:104613625-104617532 GCF_010883055.1 Belonocnema kinseyi | reverse complement strand
ATTACATCAGTGGATGTTACATTGGATCATTTAAAATAACTGGTGTCATAAGTAGGTCAAATTGAGTGATTTGTCAGTCAATTATTATTCCCCTCTAATATTATGGAATTCAATGTAATATTGTGTAAACCCATTTATGTAGTTTCTTGTAAAATTGTGTAACCTTATCTAATCATAAGCAATCTTGTGTAATCTCATGTAATCTTGTAAGATTTCATGTAATCTCTTGTAATACGATGTAAACCTGTAATCTTGTAATCTGGTGTACACGAAACATTGAAGTAGTTAACCGCTCAATTTTTACTTACTGATTAAATCAGAGGATGCGTTTTTCAATTTCAATCACGTTCAGTCATGTGTAATCTCTTGTAACCCTTTGGAATCCCATATAATCCCTATATTTTCATGTAATCTCGTATAGTCATATATAATCTTCTATCATTTTGGGTCATCCCATGTAATATCGTGAATTATCTCTACGTACTCGTGAAATTGTGTAATCTCATGTAATCATACGTAATCCTGGGTAATCTCATGTCATCTTGTACTCCCATGTAATCTCTTGTAATCTCATGTAAATCAGTAATCTTGTAATCTAGTATATACAAAAAAGCGAAGTGGCTCACCCCTCGGTTCAAAATCATTGATTTGTTTAGTGAATGTTACATTGTATCATTTAAAATGACTGATTTCATTAGTAAGTCAAATTGACTGATTTGTAAATTATTATTTCCTTCTAATATTATGGAATCCCATGTAATATTCTGTTAACCCATTTACGTAATTTACTGTAAAATTCTGTAATCTCATCTAATCATGAGCAATCTTGTGTAATCTCATGTAATCTTGTGAGACTCCATGTAATCTCTTGTAATACTATATAAACCTGTAATCTTTTAATATAGTGTTTATGAAAAAGGGAAGTGGTAAAACCCTCAATTCTTAATTACTGATTAATTCAGTGGATATTGCATAGGATCATTAAAAATAACTGGTTTCTTCAGTGAGTCAAATTGACTGATTTGTCAGTTAAATTGAACCAGTCAAAATTGACTGAAAATCAGTCACTTTTGATTTATTTTAATTGACAGTGCAGAAAAAGCTCCAAAAAAATTTTCTTACTTCTTTTTTCGTTTATAACAACCATTTTATTTTGCGAATACGCATTTTCATTTTTACAGTGCACCGAGTCTTTTTTTTATAAACGAATGTGAAACAAGGGCGGATATTTAGTCGTCTGGGGGTCGCAAATCTTCAACGTGTCAAACACAAATAATCTCCAGGCATCGGAACCGATTGGCTCTCATTTCAATCCGGGCTGTGCCGCACTGAAAAGCGCAATAAAGATTCTTAAATAACACGCAAATCGTGCCTTAGTTTTCATTTCATTCAAATAAATCACCCGATTTACATACCAGGTTTAATTATGAAAACAACGTTCACATGAAAAAATGTTATTGTTCTTTTCTTCACATAAACATTAATGCTATCCAATAATTAATCATAAGCTACCACTCAAAATTTCGCGACCATAAATTTTTGCATAAAGTTAAGTTTAGCGAATTGAATTGAAAAAAATAAAATTTCGAAAAAATTAAGTCTAGAATCTCTTCTTCGAAATGAGACCGAGAAAACTATAAAATATTTTTTTATTCGCGATTTATAATATAAAATTTAAAAGTCAAAATTAAAAATTTGTAAAAAAATCAAGCATTTTTTATTTATGGATCCTAGAACCAATTACAACATCAACTACAAAGAATGTGTGTAAATTAATCCTAATTCAAAAAAAGGTTTTCAGTAAGTAGTTTAAGAAAAATTTACATTTAATATTATCCATATAGAAAACTCTAGGGATATTTTTTATTCTCTTTTATACATATTATTTCTTTATAATCAAAAAATTAAAGCAAGGTTAACAATTTTATTTAAAAAACCTTCTATCACTATTCAAAAAGAATATTATTCCAAATAATAACAAATTGTTTAAACTATTTCCTTAAAAAATTTTAATTTTCTGACAAAGTCTCTCAATCTACATAAAGCCGTTTCTAAGTCACTGGGAGTCGATTTGATCAAAAATAATAATCATGTGTTGACAAGTAGTCAAGTTGTCAAATTTTTAAAAAAATTGTTTATAAAATAAATAATTATCCTTTGTTAATAAGGTATCTGAAGGGAAGTGTTTTTCCAAGTAATTCAAAATTTATTCGTTTGAAAAAACGATATCTGCTATTCGAAATATTGATCAAAATCAGTATTTGCTTATAAAATGTATTTTAATACAGAACAAATATTGTTGCCATGCAAAATCTTCTAATAAATTATGTCTTTTCTGAGACATCTACAGTCGATTTCATAACAACAGCAAAATCCATCTCCTTACAAGTGGAACAGGTTTACATGTATAGATGTAAATTTGTTTGTAAAATTGTTCAAAAAATAAGCCCTTTTTTATAGCTAGATAGAGTATTGTAAGAAAAGGATTTTTTTTAAAGTTATTTAAATTGATTCCGTTGAAAGCACAAAATCTGCCAGATAAACAGTAAAAAAAACCTGTATTTTTTTAAATTAACAATTGCTATCAGGTATAAAAAAGTCGTACATATTATTTATTGCAAACAAATTTTTGATCAATTTTATAAAAGAAGGTTTAGAGCTTCAAATGTATAAGATATGCATTCATTTATTAAATTTGTTTATACAATTAACAATCACTTCGGATTTAAACAAATAAAAAACAAAGCACATTATTTACGTATACTTCCCTATTTAATTTGTTAATTACAAAATAAAACACTTTTTAATTTTATAATTTTCTGGATGGTATTTTTAATGATGGTAATGATGGTTGATATAAATATGAGTGGTTCTGAAAAAATGGAACTGTTTTTAAATAAAAAAATTTAATGTTAACTTTTTTCGTAAAAAAAATTAATAGAAAAAAATTTTTAATCTCGGCTTGCACAAATCTCCCAGTTTTTATAGTGAGCAGAATTTTTTACCACAGAAAATACTTTTAAAAAATAGTTCAATTTTCAACGAATAATTAAATTTTTAACAAAATATTTGCCTTTTTTAACAAAGAAGGTGACTCGACACAAAAGTTGAATTTTAAACATGCAAAGATTAACTTTTAACAATAATTTTGTCTTCTTTTTTTTTAATCAAGAGAGATAAATTTTTAACCAAATAATTACATTTTCAACTAACAAATAGAGGTTTTCAACCAAAAATGTAATAGTTATATTTTCAGTTTAGGAAATTAATTTTTGACAAAGAAACCGAATTTTTATTTGTTTGAATTCAGCGAAAAAATAAGAATTTTTAATAAAATTGTCGAATTTTCAACCAAAGTGATGATTTTATAAATGAAAAGATTAAGTTTCTATTCAAAAAGACAAATTTCCAACAAAGATATGAATTTTCTACAGAATAGTTGAATTTTGCACCAAATATTATGAATTTTTAGCAAAAAGTTAATTTTCTACCAAGCTGTTAATTTTTTAAATAATTAGTTTAATTTTTAACAAAAAATTTTCAATTTCTACCAAAATAGTTTAATTTTTAACTAAAGAATTTAATTTTCAAGTGGAAAAAACTAAACTGGAACTTAAAAGTTGAATAGTTACATTTTCAGTTTGAAAAATTAATTTTCGAAAATTGAAACAATTTTTCAAAACTTGAATTAAACAGTCAAACACGTATTTTTGACAAAAAAGTTGAATTTTTTAACAGAAGCTACATAGTTGAATTTTCTACCATAATAGTTAAATTTTTAAATACATAGTTCATTTTTTAACTGAATAATTATTATTATTATTACACCATTAAGCCATTTCCCTTTCGGGGTAGGCGTGACTCACTCGGCAGGGGAAAGGAGTAGTGTGTGGATGGGATAGAGATT
>NC_046665.1:104602459-104613525 GCF_010883055.1 Belonocnema kinseyi | reverse complement strand
AGATTAAATTAAGTCACACAAGATTACATGCGATTATAAAAGATTACCTATGATTAGATGAGATTACACAATTTTACATTAAATTACATAAATAGGTTTACATAATATTACATGGGATTACATAATAATAGAGGGGAATAATAGTTGACTTAAAAATCAGTAAATCTGACTTACTGATTGAACCAGTCATTTAAAATGATCCAATGTAACATTCACTAAGCAAATTAATGATTTATAATAGAGGGGCTAGCCACTTATAATTTGTATATATACTAGATTACAAGATGACTGATTTGCATTAAATTACAAGAGATTACATGGGAGTACAAGATTACATGAGATAACCCAAGATTACATATGATTACATGAGATTACACAATTTTACGAGAAGTTACAAAAAGGAATTTACAATATTACATGGGATTAGCCGAGAATATAGAAGATTAAATATGGTTACATGAGATTACACATAAATATAGGGATTACTCGGGATTATATAGGATTTCAAAGAATAACAAGAGATTACACAAGACTAAACGAGATTGAAATTGAAAAACACAACTGAGAAAAGAAATTGAGAGAATTTAATTAACAATCGACGGAAAACTCAGTCAATTTGTCTTACTGCTGAGACCAGTCATTTTAAATGATCCAATGTAACACTTACTAAACAAATTAGTGATTTTGAATCGAGGGGTTAGCCACTTCGATTTTCTGTGTACAATAGATTACAAGATTACTGGATTACATACGATTTCAAAAGATTACATGGGATGACACAAGATTACATAATATTATACAATTTTCCAAGGAATTACATGAAATAATTTACAATAATAAATGAGAATACTCGAGATTCCAGAAGATTAAATATGATTGTACGAGATTACATACAAATATAGGGATTAATCGGCATTAAATTGGATTTCTGAGGATTAAAAGAGATTACACAAGACTAAACGAGATTGAAAATGAAAAACACAATTAAAAAGATAGAGATAGAAATTCAGAAATAAAGAGAATTTAAATTAAAACTTTGACTGAATGATTAAACCAGTCATTTTAAATGATCCCATGTAACATTCATTAAACAAATAAGTGATTATAAATCGAGAGGTTACCCAATTTGTTTTTTGTGTATACTAGATTACAAGATTACTGATTCACAAAAGATTACAAGAAATTACATGGGATTACACAAGATTATACACGATTATACAGGATTACATACGATTACTTAAGATTGAAGGATATTCAAGAATGTTACCAGAAATTACATACGGGTTTACACAATATTACGTGGGATTACATGGGCTGGAGATAAAAAGAATTTGATAAATTCATTACCCATTTTTTCGGAGAAAAAATTCCTAAAATTTATAATTTAAGCATTGTTCAAAAGCTGGTAAGATGCGATAGTTAGACAAATTCAATTTAAAAAATATTGTTGAGGTTAATGATTTTTCTGGATCTTAAAAATTTTTCATTTTGTATAATGATTTCTATTTGTAATCACACCCTCAGTAATTTTACTTTTATTCCTAAAAGCATAGAAATTTTTTTTCTGAGATCTGTTTTTTCAGCAGAAATACCTTCAGTTCTGCATTTACTCAATTAAACAATTAGGTTTAAATTTTATTTTTTTGATTTTTGTAAAAGTACACATTTTTAGTTGCATATTTTTAAATATTCTTTCCCCTTGTAAAATTAAAATATCATTAACAACTGAATATTATTTAACGAAAGTTTTTCAAAATAATTTAAATTTTTTTATGTAAAGCAAGATAAATTGTTTGAATTTTTGCGGATAACATAAACTTGAAATATTACTTTGATATTAAATTTTTTTAAGAAGCTGGGTACTTTCTATTATTCTATTTAATTTGTTTTAACAAATAATTTTAAAAAAAGTTTTTTGATGTGTATCTGTGCGATTAATTACACAGGCACACGAAAAAAATAAATAGTCTTTTCTACCAGACGTTTATAAGTTTTTGGGGTCGCTGAATCCGAATCCTGGGTTCGTTTGACTTGGTCAGAACAAATTTCGTTCTGAACCTCAAGGAAGTGAAGAAAGTTAAAACTTTTTTTCTCAATTTTTTCTGATTAGAAACGAAATGCTATCTGATGGATCTGTCCAAGTCAATCCAACCCTGGGTTCGGATTCTGCGACCCCGAAAACGTATAGAAATGTTTCTCTGTTCTGATGAGCAAGACTTTATTTTTTTATGTGCCTTTGCACAGGAAGACGAAAAATTTTTTTTACAGATATAATTGTTTGAAGAATTTAATGTTATTGTTGAAAATAGTCTCTTAGAATAATGCTTGCAAATTTCAGTGTTTTACAAATTATAGTTGTTTAAGCTATTTATTATTCTTTATAAATATTTACTCTTAGATAGGTGAAAAAATTTGCAGTTTTTTCTGAACGTTCAAAATTTGTGTCCACTTTTCACTGAGTGATATGATAATTAATACAATTTAACCAACATAATAATAATAAACTTGCGGATTTTCATGAATTTTCTAGCTTTTCATTGACTTTTTATTTGGGGACAAATAATAAATATTAATATTAATTTTAGAAAAAAGAATTTGAGCGATTATTTCAAGAAAAATTTACAATTAATATAATCCACATAGAAAATTCGAGGGATATTTCAATTATTTGTTTCATTTAAGAAAAATATATTCGCAAAAGGAAAGACAATTTTTTAAACATCCATTTGTATAATTTATTAATGAAAATAATAAATTTAAAAAAATATTATTGGTAACTTGAAATAGTTATTAGTTCACTCTGATTGAAAAGTGTACGTAAAATAAAATTTTTTGTTAACTAAGGAACTATCTAGTATTATTATAAAAGAAGATAGATAAAAAAACAATTTGTTTAAACAATTCTTTTTTTCAATAGAATTAAATATTAACTTACTTTGCAAGTATGAAGTGGACAAAAAGTGGAAAAGTTCAGAAAAAACCGCAATTTCTAGAACTTTTCAAGGACAATATTATTAACAACAATTATAAATTGTTTAAACAGTCATTTTTTTAAAAATAAGAATTGAATTAAAAACTGGGCAAACAGTGGGAAAGTTTTGAAAAACCCGTGACTTTCTATCTCTATTATAAGAGAAAATTGCTGAAAACAATGATAAATTGTTTAAACAATTTATGTAAACATCAAATTATTAGTATAAAGTAGTATATTATGTAATAATAACAATTTTTATTTGAAAAATCGCAAAAAAATTATAATTAGCGCAAAAAACTCTTTTTTTCACTTATGAGGTTTTCAGATAACCCTATAAAACAGACTTATGGAGAAGATATTTAAAAAGTAATGTTTTACTCGTATTCCATAGCTAATTGCGAAGAAAAAGGTTGAGTTTCAACTTGATTCAGCTAATATTGACGATTCTGAATAAAGTTTACAAAAACGTCTTTTCTTCTTATGGGAAATACTTTCTAAACTTCATGGGATGCGCAACCTCTACATATTATTATTTTTTAAACAAAAAATGTATTTTTTTTCGTGTCGACTTAAACAAATTTTCGGGCGATATAATACAAATTCGAGAAAAAAATTTCGAATGCATTTTTGGACCACTCTATTGATTGATTTAATCAGTAAAAATGTAAAATTTCAACTAATTTTTTATTTAAATTTAAGACATTATTATGATCATTGGGGATGTTAATGATGGTAATAATTTTTTTTCACAAATAAAATTTAATTTTAATTTATATTGTTATTCTGTATATGGAGAAATTGTTTATTGTTACTGAGATTCTGAATAAATTATAATCATTTTATGTTTATTATTATTCATGTTGTTTATTTAAAAATCCCCTAAGACTAGAAAATGTGTAGTATTATTTCCCTACAAAAATTAACGTAATTGAATTTGCCCATCTAAATGCTGTTATCGTTCATCACTTAATTAATAAAGCGGAGTATCTGAGTTTGAAGACATGCGGAGCGTATCGAGCAGAAAATAATTCCTGGCGCAAAAAATGTGCTGACGTGGCTTCTGTAATTAATAAATATTTCAAAGAGTGTGGAATCAAGATTATATCAATATTTCCTCAGCCATGGAGCTTAAACAGCCATTATTATCGCGACGATAATTTAAATTTTAATCAGTCAAAAGTGAAGGATTCGAAATCAATTTTGACTGTTTTAAAAAAAATAGTATTCGTGGACTGAAAAACATCTTGAAATTAATTTTCAAACACCCATTCTTATTCACTGATGAAATCGGTCATTTTTAATCATCCGGACTGGTGAATATTCAACCAAAAAGGGTCCATTATCAACCAAAAACGGAATATTTGAATTTTGAATTAACAAAATTAATTTGAAACAAAAAAGAAACGATTTTTAACAGAATAATTGAATTAAAAAAAAATAGATCACAGTTCTGCTAAAATGGTAAATTATTAAACGAAAATGAAACATTTAACAAAGCAGTTCAGTTTTCAAACAAGTATTGGAATTTTGAAAAAAAAAGAATTTTCCACAAACAAGTTTAATTTAAAAAAAAAGATACATTTGCAACAAAATACAAGAATTTTTAACTAAAAAGTTGAATTTTCAACGAAGAAGAAATTATAAAAAAACAATGAATTTACAACAAAATAGTTCAATCTTTAAATGAGCAGATGAACTTCTACCTAAAATAATGGGTCATTATCCAAAAGAATAATTTTGGAACAATAGCAATTCAACTTCTCACCAAGCAGTTGCATTTTTAACAAAGGAAAATTGTATTTTCCACTAAAAAGATTAATTTAAACGACAAAAGTAAAATTTTCAAATAAATTGTTTAATTTTCAAACGAAAAGATGAATTTTTAACTAAAATGATGAATTATTCACCAAAAAGATTTTTAAAAAAAACAGACGAATTTTGAAAAAAATGCAAGAGTTTTTAAGAATATTACTTTTTAAACAAAGAAAATCCAATTTTCAACAGAATGGTTCAATCCCCTAACAAGTAGTTAAATGTTTAAGTGAACTGATAAACCAATAAATAAAAGAATAAATATATAACACAAACAGTTCCATTCTCAACGAAATTAATTTTTAATTAAAGAAATTAATCTTTACCTGGAATGATGAATCCATAAACAAAAGAATGAATTAAAAAAAATCAGTTTAATATTTAACTAAATAGTAGCGTTTTTAACATATAAAAACAAAATTTTCATTAACAAAATTAATAAAAAATTATTAAAAATTTATTATTATTGATTTATTATTATTTAATAAAAATTGATTATTTTCAATAAAATAGTTTAATTTTCAAAGAAAAAAAAATTATCAACCAAAAACAGAATCGTTGAATTTAGCATTAACAAAATTAATTTAAACAAAGAAAGCATTTTTTGTAACAAAATGGTTAAATTTTCAACAAAAGTGTTTAAATTTCAAAAAAAATGATAAATTATCAACCGAAAAAAATAAACTTTTAACAATGCACTTCAATGCACAAAGTTAAATTTTCAAATAATACATTATTATTTTTCAACAAAAAAAGAAATTTTCTACAAAATAGTGTATTCTTTAAATAAGCAGATAAATTTCTAACTAAAATAATGAATCATTACCGAATGGAATAAATTTTAAACAATAGCAATTGAATTTATAACCAAGCAGTTAAATGTTCAACAAAGGAAAAATGAATTTTTCACTAAAGAAATTCATTTGAAAAAAATTGTTAACAAAATACAAGAATATTGAAGAACAAAGTTGAATTTTCAACTAAGAAAAGATGATTTTTTAGCTAGAAAAACAAATTTTCAATCAAATAATTGAATCTTTAAACGCGAACTTAAATTTTTAACTAAAATGGTTAATTATTACCCAAAAGAATAAGTTTTTAATAAGAGCAGTTCAACTCTCGACCAGACCGTTAAATATCGAAAAAAATAATAATTTCCCACCGAAAATATTATTTAAGAAAGACGAATTTAAAAAATCAGAATTTTTAACAAGGCTACTTTTCAAACAAAAAAATAATTGCCAAAAAAATTGTTTAATCTTCAAACAAGCAGGTAAATTTGTAAGTAAACGATGAATCAAAAAACAAATGAATGAATTTTTAACAAAAACAGTTACATTTTAAAATAAATAGTCGCATTTTGAACATTAAAAAATAAAATTTTCAATAACAAAATTAATTTAAAAAAAAAAACTAATTTTCAACAAAATACAAAAATCTTGAAAAACAAAATGGAATTTTCAATAAAATCTGCGAAAAAAAAAATAGTTGAAATTTGAATTACCAAAATTAATTTTAAACAAAAAAAGGAACATTTTTTAACAAAGTGGTAAAATTTTCAACAATAGTTTTCAAATTTCAAAGAAAATGATAAATTTTCTACCGCAAAAATAAACTTTTAACAATGCACTTCAGCTTTTAAGTCAATATTCGCAAAAGAAAATTTTTTTTACAAACAAGGTCAATTTTTTAAGAAAGACAAATTTTCAACAAAATAGCAGAATTTCGAACCAAAAAGTTGCATTTCAACGAAGCAAGGTATATGTTTTGAAAAAAAAAATTAACGAACTAGTGCAATATTTAAAAGAGCAGATAAATTTTTAACCAAAACATAAATCAATACCAAGAATAATTTTTCAACAAAAGCAGTTCAACTTTTAACCAAGCAGTTGAATATTCAACATGCAAAAAGAATTTGCCGCAAACAAAATTAAATTTAAGAAAAAGACGAATTTTCAACAAAATACAAGAATTTTCAACAACAAAGTTGAATTTTTAAATAAGAAATGATTATTTTTCAATAAAAAAGATAAGAAATTTTCAAATAAATAGTTGAATCTTTAAATGAGCAGATGGGTTTTTAAATAAAATGATGAATCATTACTGACAAGAATAAATTTTCAACAAGATCAGTTTAAGTTTCAACTAAGTAGTTGAATATTAAAAAAAGTTAATTTTCCATCTTGAAGATAAGTTTTTAAAAAAGACGAATTTTCAAGAAAATACAAGAATTTCCAACAAGGTTACATTTCTTTGAAAAAAAACAAGCAAATGAATTTTCAAAAAAATACTTGAACTTGCAAACGAAAAGATTAATTGCCAACCAAAAAGAGAATAGATAGATTTTCTGTGAAAAAATAATTTTAAAGAAATAACACGAACTTTCGACAAATTATTTTTAAAAAATTCCAACCGGAAAGAGATGGGTTATCAAATAAAATGAAGAATGTATAACAAAAAAAGTAATTCTTAACAAATTAGTTCAACTTTTAAACAACTAGTAAAATTTTCAATATAAAAAGAAGAATTCTGGATTAAAAAACCTGTCAATCTTGTAAACAAGAAAGTTTTTAAATTATCTATCGATAACAGTCATTTTGACTAAAAATATGGTTAATTTTAAATTAGGCATAGTTGATATTCCAACAAAAAGATTCTAATTTTAAATAAAAGAACATTAGAATTCAACCAAGTTGAATGAAGATTAATTTTCTATGAAGGAAACGGAATTTTCAATAAAATATCGGAAATTTCCAAAATCTAGTGAAATTTGCCACTGCAAAAATGGAATACTTAAATTAAAAAAAAAAAACAACGAATTTTCAACAAAATAGTTAGATTTTTAACCAAAAAGATGAATAAAAAATAATAAAAACTTAAAAAACAGCGAAATTCTCCCAGAAAAGAAGAATAGTTGAATAGTAAATAGTTGAATAGCAAATAGTTGAATTTTCAATTAAAAAGATGAATTTGAAACTAAAATTATTAATTTTTAAACAAACAAAAAAATAATTCTTAGTAAAGCAGTTTAACTTTCAACCAAGTAGTTGAATTTTAAACCTAAAAAGAATAATTCTCAACAAAAAATGTGATAGTTGATATTTCCACTAAAAATATTGTTGTTTAAAAAAAAAGATGAATTTTACTGAAAAGAATCATTTTCAATCAAGAAATTTTATACCAATATAGACGAATTTATCTAATCAGTAACGTCCACTGACCGAATCAGTAATTTATAATTATTTAAAGCCTGCCATTGATTAAATTAATAACTTCAAAACATCTAATATAATTATGGTCAATTTTAGACATTTATTAAGATGTACGAATTAAATGAAGAATTTTATACAGAACTAATTTTATTACAGCATTCAAATAAGTCACTTCCAGTGACTGAAAATCAGTAATTTCAATTTCTGTTTTATTCAGTTAGCAATAGTGACTTTTTCGTCTGTTAAAACTTTCTTGTCAAAATAAATGACTGACTTTTCAGTCAAACCATACTTGATTAATTGGATCAGTTAAATTTTTTCTGATTGAAATTCAAATTATAATCAGAGCCAATTGCCGCCTGTAATTATTTCATCCTACTTTTGCTTCGCATAGTTTTATTCTTTAGTCGAAACGTTTTGAATTTTCAAATTTTCGATACACTATCTAATTTTCAAGTCCCGGCAGAATTACTGGATGCGTGCGTTTGCAAATTAATTCAATCAATTAATACGTGCTCAAATGTAGTCGAGCAAGTTTCCACACGGGTGCCATCACACCACGCACACAACTTACTTTTCATATTTACACCTGCATATATACATATATACTCCTAAAAACACACATACATATGTGTATTCACATATATGGATGCTATTGGTACACATATGTGCATATATTCTTGTATATGGTTATATGTTTGTGTATATCTGTATATGTCCGTGTATATATGCATATTTTCGTACATATATATATATATATATATTCGTGTGTATGTGTATATATTTGTATATGTATGTATAGATTCAAGTATATGTGTATATATGTACTTCGTATGTACGCTCGCGCGGTTTCGAGACTCAATCGATACCCTTCCTATCGCCAGACCGCCATTTTATTCCCGGCGAATTTATTTCTCTCGCCATGCCGACTAGATTCGCGCAGTTAGATATATGTTTTAGATCGTCGAACGCATTTACCTCACGTTTCCCATAAATTTTTTGAAACATCCACTCATGTGTGCGATAGTCAATTTTGTCACTGTCTTCGCGAAATGTGAATAAAAGTAGTTCATTTGAAATTTTTTTAGATCAAAAAGGGCTCTGAGTAGGCCCTCTCCAGTATTTCGATTTTAAATAAAAGATGTTCAATTATAATTGGACATTAATGAGGCTTTTTAGGAATATCTTTTAATTTTTAACAAATATACGCTTGTTAATCCGACTGAAAATGATTGGATATGATACATGCGTAAATTATATTCATAATTTCGTTTATGGGGTTTTGGAAAGGCTTACCCCAAGCAAGGGATTGGGGCGCTTACAAAAATTAAAAAATTTGAACCCCCAAATTATGAGACGATTTTTTTTTGGTGACATTTTAAACCACGCGCACCCCCCTCCCCCTTTTAAGGTAGAGGATATTTTCATTTTAAATTTTAAAAAATGAGTTTCACCAAAAAAAAAAGAATTCTCAACAAAATACCTGAATTATCAACCAAGAAAGATTTTTTAGTGAATAAAGAAAAAAAAATCATTTAACATGTAAAATTTTCAAGTCAGAAAATATAATCTTTCAACCAAAAAAGATTATTTTCTACTAAAAAAGACGAATTCTCTAGAAGATACATCAATTTTGAATCAAAAAGCGAAATTTTACAGCTAAAAAGACAAGATTTCTTCAAAGCATTTGAACTTTTAATTAAATGATTATATTTTCAAGCAAAAAATAAATTTTCAACCAAGAACATTATTTTTCCACTTAAAGAGAAGAATTCTCATAAAGATACATACATTTTCAACCGAATAGTTATATTTTCAATCAAGAAATTGATTTTAACAAAAAAAGACATTTTTTTGACAAAATACATAGAATTCTAATGAAATACGTGAATTTTCAAAGAGTTTAGTTTGCTACTGAAAAAGAAGAATCTGTAAGACATTATTGAAGTTTTTAGTCGAATAGTTGATTTTTAAAACTCAAATTATCTATTTTTAACCCATAATACTCGCCATAATGGAACAGTTAAATTTCCATTTAAACAAAAATTATTCGCATAAAAAAACAAATAATCTTAAAAATAGTTTAATTTTCTATCAAACTACTAAATTTTAAAAACAAAATTTTCTTCTGTATAAGGTATTTAAATATTCAACCATTCAATATTAAGTTTCCACAAAAAACTTCCATTTCAATAAAATAGTTTTATTTTGAGTTTTAAAAATTGGTTTTTAACACCGAATAGAAATTTTTAACCGAAGGTTGAATTTTGAACCTAGGACATTATTTTTCTACCAACAAAAACAATTTTTTAACAACCAACGGTAAATTCAAAACAAATAGTTGATTTTTCAGATTAGAAAAATTAATTCTCACACAAAAATAGAATCGTTAAATTTCCACTTGAAAAAATTAATAAAAAAACAAATCTTCGACAAAACAGTTTAATTTTCTACCTAATTGTTGAATTTCCAAAACAAAGACAAATTTCCCATAAAAACCAGTTGAATTATGGGCCCAAAAATATGAAATTTCAAGCAACAAAAGTAAATTTCAACAAAATGGTTACATTTTCGGTTAAAAATTAATTTTTACTTCCAAAAATTGAAATTTCAACAATGTAGTTCATTTTTCAACATGAGTCAAAAACATTGTCAAAAATGAGTTTTTACCTCTGAAAAGAAATGATCGACAAAATACATACATTTTTAACAAATAAGTTGAATTTTCAAGCAAAAAGATGAATTTTCAACAAAAACGTTATATTTTAAATTAAAATAATCAGCTATCATCCAAAAAGTTTTTCTCACCAAAATACAAAAATTTGTAACATAAAAATTAAATTTTCAGCCAGAAAATTTTTTTAAAAGAATCTTCAGAAATTTCAAACTAAATATTTCAATTTCAGAACCAGAAAAGTCACTTTTTATTCAAAAATAAAATATGTTTTCACTTGAGAAAATTAATTTTATATGTGTTGAGTATTTCTGCGACACATAGTATAAGTACTTTGAATGGAATTTTCTGTCGAGTGTAAGAAACAGTTTCTGCCCTTGGTGTGTCCACCGGA
>NC_046665.1:104560684-104602359 GCF_010883055.1 Belonocnema kinseyi | reverse complement strand
CGAGCAGATTACATTTTCCTCCGCATTTTTCATTTAATAAATATACACTGACTATTTAACCCTGTAGTTGTTTATTGCATAAATAACTTTTCAACAATATGAAAAAAAGAATTTTCTACAAAAATCCTAAATTTTCATTCAATAAGATGAATTTTCTATTAATATTATGAAATTTCAACCAAAAAGTAAATTTTAATTTAAATAATTATGTTTTAAGTTGAAAAATCAGTTTTTTACGTTGAAAAGAAACTTTCAACAACGTACATTTTTAACAAATAAGTTGAATTTTCGACAAAACGTTATATTTTATGTAAAAAATTGTCGCTCAAAAATACATAAATTTGTAACCTAAAAATCAAATTTTCCAGCAGAAAATTTTTTTTAAGAAACTACAGAAATTTCAAACCAAATGTTTCAATTTCTATACTATAAAAATCACTTTTTATCTAAAACTGGTATAGTTTTCCACTTAAAAAATTTATTTTATTTAACAAAAAACAATTTCCTATGAAAGTATTAAATTTTCAACCATTGATATGAATTTTTTACTATAATTATGAATCTTCAACAACAACAAAATTAATTTTTAAGAAAGTAGTTTAATTTTCAAAAAAATAGTTGACTCGTAAACCTAAAAGATGAATTTTCATTTAAAAATATCAAAGTTAACTTTTCAACAAAAAACGATTATAATTAAAAATAAAACGCTATATATAATTTAAACAAGAAGTATGCATTTTTAGCAAAATAGTTAAATTTTCAACCGAAACAAATTAATTTTCAACCAAACAGTTCACTTTTTAACTAAAAAATTTGATTTTTACCAAAAAGGACGAATTTTCAACAGAATTCGTACATTTCAAACTTCACTAGAAATCATCACTTTTTCACTTTTTCACTAAAAATTGAGTTGATAATTTTCGAATAAAAAGCAATGTTTTCCCATTTAGCTTAGCCAATTTTTCACTAAATAGTCGAATTTTAATTTTTTTAATTTCACTGGGATCAGGGAGAGCATCGTCGTTTCGTTGCTCTTTCTACCTGCTCAGGTTATTATTGTTACTATTATTTATTTATTTAGTTAAAAAAAAATTTTGTATTAAAAATTTGTTTTGCCTTGATATGGTTGATGTATGAGTGCCGAAACGTTGGTGATTATTTTAAATCAATGATTTTCTGTTATGATTTGATAATAATAAAAATAAAAAAGACGAAAGAAATAAAAAAAGATTTTAAATTTAATTTTAATCTGATGTAATTTTTTGAATTTTCATCCCAGAAATACCAATTTTGAAAAAGAAATTTAGTTTACGATAAAATAGTTGAATTTTCAAGCCAAAAATATAAATTGAAAAAAAAAGTTAATTTTTAGAGAAATAGCTAAATTTACAACAAAAATTATTAATCTTTAACCAAAAAATGCAGTTTTAATAAAGTAGTTGAGCTGTTAACTAAGGAGTTAAATATTGAAATAAATAAAAATCAATAAAGTGGAAATTATTGCCTTCTTAAATTCAATTTCAAAAGTTTTTTGAAATCATTTGAGAGGCCTTCCCTTTCACAAACATTCATTGAAGAAAAGACCCTCTCCGAAAAAATTTGTTGGAACCGTCTTTGCTTTGAATCCTAAAAAAAAAACAGAAAAAAAGAAGGACTTACGTTAAAAATACCAACTATTAATTTTGAGCCACTTTCATATAGATTTGATGATGGATATTATAAAAATTTAATTAATTAATTAATTAATGAAAAAAATGGTTCAATATAAATTAAATTAAATGACAGTTAAATTATAATTCAAATAATAATTATAGTTTTAATTAGTTTTTTTTTTAGTTTTTTAATTATAGTTTAAATTATAGTTACAGTATATTCCAGAAATGCAGAATAGAATAAAAAGTTTTTTCCTCAAATTAAAATATGCAAATGGTCCTCTTCATCATTCCTAAATTTTAAATTTCACGGTTAGCATTGCCTGTACAAATAAAAGGCAGTGCAGAATTAACTTGGTCCCTTGTTTGTTTATAAATTGTGTAAAATAAGCCCTAAATTGGATCAAATTCGGCGAAAAATTGTAAAATCTATTCGAAGTAGATGAAATGATTTCGCGTAGTTTATGTAACATAGACAAGCGAGGATCGTTCCCTGGAGCATTTTACAATTTCACCGCGACGCTGTGCTGCCGAATATAACCGAATATAACGCCCAATAGAAATGCCATTTCCAGCATTTTACGAGCTAATCGTCGAATGTCGTTGGAGCCGAGTTGGTGCGCGAGGGCCCAATTAGCGGATCCATATACGCGAAACAAACGAGCCTGAGGTCGCCCCCATAAAGGGCCTTTCGAGAGCGCTGATTCGCTCACACAATCTAAATGCACGATCGGATCGGATCAGATCTGATAATCGACTTGTTGGCACCTGTGAAGCTGTCACAATTAATGCGCCTAGGTGCGCCTCATAAATTTACAAATACGACTTTCTACAAAAAAAAAACGAAATTGCTGTAGGATTTGGCACGTCCATGGTATGCTTTCACGACCAAAGATATTATGAACAAGATGACTCACTTTTCAGATGGTCAAGCACTCTCATAAAATGCCGATTTCGAATAGAATATCGTACATCACTCGCAGGGTTAAACAGGTACTCACGTGGGGCCAGCGGTGTAATCCTGAAAGAAAAATTTGGTTTAAAACTACGTTACCAGTTATGGCGAAGGGGTGGGCTAAAAACTAAGATTGGTCTTAAGGGGCGAGGGTGTTAAGCAAAAATTGGGTTACGAATATAGATAACATTCGGAACTTAAAATCAATAAAAAAATTGAACTATATTTTTGGACGAAGGTTTTCTTTTTACTTTTGGTAAAAAAAATTATAATTTGGTTGAAAACTTAAACATTTGTTGAAAATGTAAATAAATGTACTGTTAAAAAGTAATCTTTTCATTAATAGTTTAACTACTTTGTTATAAATCCATTTTTAGTTGAAGGATTCCCTCTGGCTTAAAATTTATAGTTCTGGTGAAAATTCGTTTCACGTTTGGTTGAAAATAAAATTTTCAAACTAGCAATTAAGCTATTTTCTTGACTAAAAATGCAATTGTTTGATTGAAATATCAATTGTTACAAGCTTCGTTAAGAATTCATCTTTTTCGGCTCAAAATAGATTATTTGAATTAAAGTTGAATTACTTGGTAACAAAGAAAATTATCAAGGATTCAGAATTATAGTTAAAAATTAAACTACTTACTTTTAAATTGACCCTTATAATAAAAATTCTACTGCTTTGTCAAAAATAAATCTTCTGGTTCGATAAGGCTTCCTAAAGCTTGGGCCAATTCATTTTCAAATTACGCGGCATACGAAATTACTCATCACATGCAAGAAAATGACTGCCACGTCAGTCATACGTTTTGACTCTCGAAGATATTATAAACATCTCGAATTACTTTTTAGATGGCCAAACACTCTCACAAAAGGCTGATTTCAAATAGAACATCGTACATCACTCGTAAGGTTAGGAAGGTACTCACGTCGGTCCAATCGTGTTAAAATATCTACTGTTACATGCTTTGTTGAGAATTCATCTTTTTTAATTGAAAAGTCGATTATTTGACTTAAAGTTTAACCACTTTCCAAACAAAATTTTTTATAAAGAATTCATCATTATAGTCGATAATTTAACTACTTACTCTGAAATGAACTTTAATGTTAAAATTTCTTTTGTTATGTGAAAGCATTAATTTTTGGAGCTTAAAATATCAAAATAAACTATTTAGTTACATTTTTTTGGTTGCAAGTTAAACTTCTTGGTTCAAAAATTACATTTTTGAAAGGAAAATTTAACCTTTTGTAAATAATTCAGTTGATTTTATTCTATAGTTCAGTTTAATGAAAATTCATGTATTTTGTTCAAATTTTTTTGAGTGAAACCTTAATCACTTTGGTCAAAAATTCATCCTTTTGGTTGAAAATTTTACAATTTTGTTCAAATTTTTTTTCTTTCTTTAAAATTTCTTTTATCTGTAAATTGAAGTATTACATGTTTGGTTAAGACTTTATCCTGTATATTGGATACGTTGGAAGTCCGTTTTTTCAAATAGAATATTAATTTTCTTGGTCAAAAATTCATCTTTTCTGTTAAAAATTTAACAAATTTGTTCAAAATTTATTTTTTTTCTCAAACAAAAATTGTGATCGGAAAATTAAAGTATTTCATGTTTGATTAAAACATTATCCTGTAAATTGGATAAGTTGGAAAATTTTTTAAACAAATAAAATAATAATCTTCTTGGTCGAAAATTCTTCTTTTCGGTTGAAAATTTAACAAATTTGTTGAAAATTCGTTTTTCTGTTGTTCAAAGTTATTTTTTGTGTAAAAGTTTTTATCTGAAAATTGAACTATTTCATTTTTAGTTAAGACTTCATCCTGCAGATTGTGAAAGTTGAAAATTAAATTAGTTGGTACAAAATGCATATATTCGGTCAAAAAGTTTGTTTTTTTTGTCAGTAGAAAATTATTCTTGTTTGTTGAAAGGTCAAGTTTTTAGCTAGAAATTCAACCATCTTGTTAAAAATTTATCCATCTTGATTGAAAATTATTTTTTTGGTTAAAAAGAAACCTTTTTCGATTTAAAAGTTCAGTGTTTTCTAAAAAATTCCTCTTTTTAGCTCAAAAACTTTGCTCTTATATTAAAAATGCATCTTTCTTGGTAGAAGTAATTTTTCTTGGTTGAAAATAAATATTTTTTCATGAAATTTTAAGTGAATTCTTAAAAATTGGTCTTTGCAGCTTGAAAATACAAATATTTTATTTGATCCTTTTTTGTTTGAAAACTCAACTATTTGGTTAAAAATTTAACTATTTTGTTAAATTCATGAAAAAAAATTATTTCTGTTGTTAAGAATTCATCTCTTTGGATTCAAAATTTATATTTTATATTTAAAAAATCATCCTTCTTGTACAAAAATTGATTTTTCTTGGTTAAAAACTAACTTTTTGGTTAAAAATACATCTTTATAAAAAAAGTTATCTTTTTAACTTGAAAATCTTACCATTGTTTAAACTTTCAACTTTAAAAAAAAAAACTTGTTCCTTCTAACGGAAAGTTCATCTATTTGGTTGTTAATGCAGTTGGTTAAACATTCATCTCTTTGGGTACAAAACCTTTTTTGGTTGAATATTCAACTATTTTGTTGAATATGCAATATTTTTTGGCTTGAAATATTATTTGTTAAACAAAAATTTTAAACTTTTGAAAGATTCTAAGGTTTTAAAAAGTTAGAAAGAAATTTTAAGAGATATTATAAATTTCAAGAGAATCCATGGGATTTCAGAGTATTTCCAGGGATTTGCAATTTCATAGGATCTCATAGGACTTTAAGGATTTACAAAATAATAATGATTTTGAAGGGTTTTGAAATATTTTGGATATTTTACCAGATTCCAAAAAATTTATAAATTTTAAAAATTGTAAGGGATTCTACAGGGGTATCAAAAATATCAAAGGAATGTATGGGATTTTATGGGGACTCAATCTAAATGATACTATTTTTAACCCATTAAATTTGATCGTTTTTAGTTCTTTTTTTAATTTCAATCATTAGAAAAATTGAACTGATTATTCAAAATAAGAAATTATAACTTTAATATTTAAAACTAAACAATTTAAAGCAGAATTGTTTGAAATAGAAAGCCTTAAATCGGCAAAATTTCAGAATGCTCAATTTAAACTTTTAACGCTACAATTTTCTTGATTACAATTTAAAATTTCGTAATTTGTAATGATCGTACTGCATTTTCATACATAAATAGCAATTTAGCAATTATGAATTTAAAACGACTTTAAAATAAGAGCAATTTAACTTCTATTTAAAAAAATGCCACTCTAAAGAAAATTTTGAATGTTTCTAAATTTAGAATTCAAAATTTTGCAGTTTAACGGCATTTAGTTTTAATTTTTTGAATTAAGAAGTGTTAAAAGCAATTTAGTAATTATTAATTTAAAACGACTTTAAAACAAGAGCAATTTAACTTTTAATTTAAAAAAATGTCACTTTAAAGAAAATTTTGAATGTTTCTAAATTTAGTATTGAAAATTTTGCAGTTTAACGGCATTTAGTTTGAAATTTTTTAATTAAAAATTTTTGAAAGCAATTCCGTAATTATTAATTTAAGATGACTTTAAAACAAGAGCAATTTAACTTCTATTTTAAAAAATGTCGCTCTAAAGAAAATTTTGAATGTTTATAAATTTAGAATTCAAAATTTTGCAGTTTAACGGCATTTAGTTTAAATTTTTTGAATTAAAAAGTGTTAAAAGCAATTTAGTAATTATTAATTTAAAACGACTTTAAAACAAGAGCAATTTAACTTTTAATTTAAAAAAATGTCACTTTAAAGAAAATTTTGAATGTTTATAAATTTAGTAATCAAAATTTTGCAGTTAAACGGCATTTAGTTCATAATTTTTAAATTGAAAAGTGTTAAAAGCTTCTAAATTATAAATTTAAGCTATTTAGCGTTTGAACACTAAATACCTGGAAAATGTTTAAAACATTAAATGTGTTAGTTTAAAGTTTAAAACAAAGTTTAATTTGCAGTTCAGTTTTGATTAATACAAATGCAAAAATTTTAGTTTAAAAAAATTTTTTAATTTCAATGACCGTGACAAATTTTTGCGAATCACAACATGACGGGGATTCTTTTTTCATTTAATCCCCCCCCCCCCATGAAATTGCAAATAAAAAAATTGGAACTTTCTACTATGTTGGCAGCAGAAATAAATGACTTGTCAATCAAAGCCTTTGACTGATTTGAATTTAGAGTGTAATAAGAAGAAAGAATTGCAAAAACTTGCACTCGCTAATTCGCTGGAAGTGTCCCGAAGGGCAAGATCCGCCTGGCGAAAAAGCGCGAGCATCCAGAGTGAATTGGTGGCGTTTTAATGTGAAATTAAGGCATTATAAACCCATTAGGGGCGCATACACAAGGAAAGCGGCGGTGGTTGCGTGCGAAATGTGCATCGCGGCTCTCTTTATTTGAATACACAAAACATTAACGGCTGTTTCTGCGCGGTTCTTTCGCCCCCCTCTCTCGCTCACTCATTTATTTATTCTCTCTTTCGAGGATCTCTCTCTTCCTCCCTTTCTATCTTTTTCCGCGGCAAGCCGCGTCAAGCCTAATAACAACTTGGTTAACTGATGCGCTGCTCGATGCTCATCCAGCGTGTCTGTTAAATCGTTAATTACCCCAAGAGAGGACGCTAAAGGAAAGGGGGTGAGGGATAGGGACAGAAAAGATAGAGTTAGTGAGTGAGAGAGAGAGAGGGAGAGGGAAAGAGGGAGGGAGAGAGAGAAGGCACTCTCTATGGAAGAGCGATTGAGGCTTCTTGCAGGCCGCCAGCCGACGCTGAACGCGAAACGCCCACTTCCGCTGATGCGAGAAAGGTTCGTTTCGTAGCACTTTATTCCATCACCTTCGAGCTCTCTTCGCGATTGCTTGTATTGGCTAATTTGCTGTAATGACCAATGTTCGTCAAGACCCTTAAATTACGCGAAATGATGAATTTGTCAGAATGTGCGATGAAACGTATAGAACAGCTGCAATCGAAGAAGAGAAGGAACGAATTATTATTAAAATTGATATTTTGCAAAAGGAATAAGTAAACTTGTGACATGCTAAAGTTATAAGATCCACTGCTCAGCCATTCTAGCGAAAAACAGTTTTTAAAAAAATCCACGCAGGGTACCTGCACTGCAATGCAAGATAGGTTTCAATGTTCGTCAATAACCTCAAATCACGGAAAAGTGATAAATTTGTTAGAATATGCAATTAAATGTGTAGAAAAACTAATACAGAAATGAAAGAAAAGAGGAAATTTTTTTTTTTAAATCATTCTTAATCTGACCACTTTAGTGAAAACTATTTTGGAAAAAATCCATGCATGTTACCTGTACTGCGACGCGAGAAAGGTTTCAATGGTCGTGAAGACCCTTAAATTATGCGTTATGACAAACTTTTTTAGATTCTGTGATGAAATGTATAGAAAAGCTCTAATAAAAAGAAGAGAAGGGAGAAAATTGGTCTTAAGGCCATGTGAAAAATGGGTCACGTGACCAGATTCCTACCTTATCGCCACCTTTCTTATTTCCCAACTTATTTTCACACGAAACGCAACATCGAGTTGAAAATTTAGAATAATAAATAAGAAGCACTAAGAAAGGTGGGTCTGGTCCTGAACTTCAATAATTATAAAAAAAGAACAAACATTATTTACAACAAAAAACTTTTTTCATAATTATACAAATTTAGAACAAGACCCACCATTCTTAGTGCTTCTTGTTTAGTACTCCAAATTTTCAACTCGATGTGGCGTTTCGTGTGAATATAAGTTGGAAAATAAAAAAGTGGTGGTAAGGTAGGAATCTGGTCACGTAACCCATTCATCACATAGCCTTAAAATAGATATTAAAAAAAAAATCTGCCTGCAGCGTGGCCATATTCTCATCGTGCGCGCGGTTTGCAAGCTTCAGCGCGCCTAAGATGCGCGACTGTTGTTTCTTGCGCTGCGCGTTCGATAATTTATTTGCCTCACGCTTCGAGCTCGATAATGTATTCACCTCGCGCGGCGCGTTTGGTCTTTCTATTTACCCCATATTTGTACGCAAGCCTTTTAAAGTTAAAAGGCAAAGCATCGACAACTGCTATTTTTTTATTGTGAATTCTCTTTTGTTAAAGCTTCTTCGGCTGTAACGAAGTAAAGTACAAAGTAAAGTACAAATCTCCTTTTTAATGATTATTTAAACATTTGTTTCTTATTTTGCTTGTAATTTTATTCCTAGCGACCCTGAAAAATGTATGTTATTGCAATAAATTTATATTATTACCATTCATAATATCCATTAGTATTGGAACATAACTATTTTTATTTTCTTATTTTTAACATTAAAAAAGTAGCGCTTTTTATTTAAATAAAAATGATTAATAAACATTTTACTGCAACTTGTGTCGTTTTTTCATAGATTTTATTTGTTTATATTCAATGCAGATATAATTTAGGAAAAAATGTTGTTAAGTGGAATTTTACTGTATCTTGTGTTTTTTTTCCAAAAAGCTTTTTTTACTTTTAATATATTTTTATTACCACAGTTTATAACAAACTTGTAGATATTTTATTGGTAAGCAAATTTGTCTTTTAATTCTGTGCGTCTCTTGTGTCGTTTCTCAAAAAAAAATTTTTTAATTTTTAATCTAATTTTCGACGATTGAAAGAACAACTTTAGTCTTTAGTCTTTAGTTCGTACCTTGTGTCGTTTTTTGATAAATTGAATTTTTTAATTTTGAATGTTATTTTTCACGATTAAAACACAATCTATGTGTCTTATCAAAAATTATTAATGACAAATTTGAATGAGTTTTTGCTATTTTTTGAAAGAACAACTTTTTAACGTTTTTTTTTCATTGCTTATAAGGTCTGTCAAAAACTTTAACTTTTTTATTTATTTTTAATGTTGTTTTTACGACTAAAAACAAAAAACTACGAGATCTGTCGAAAAGTGACTAATGGACAATTTTTAAATCTTTTTAGAGCGCGAAATTTTAGTTAATCCTTTTTTTCGTAATTTGTATAGTTTGATGGGAAAATGTAGTTTTTTTATTTTTAATTTCTTTGTGTACGATCAAAACTTGAATTGTCAAGTTTTTGAGAAAATTAAGAAAGTTGTCATGATAATCTTGTCGGGCTTTCAAAAATCAACGTTTTCTTCTCTTGGCTTTTTATTTCTTACGTTTTTTGGCTTAAGATGTTCATTTTAAAAATTTTTTAATTTTGAAAATGCTATCACTCTGAAAAATTTCTTTTTATCTACAAAAGTAATAAGAATAAATTGTTCGGGTTTCCGAGTAATATAAATAGCCGTACATAGAATTTTAAAATCTAAAAAAACAGACTCAATTATTTTGAAAATGCGCTCACTTTTTGAATTTCTATCAAAAATAGCTAATTTACGAACTGGCCCTGTCATTTCAGGCCTTAAAAAAATATGTCAAAGCAGAGTCCAATCTGATAAATCTTTCGAAATTTATCGTACCTACACAATACCGACTACAGACTACAGGCTACAGAATACAGACAGACAGAGCAAAACATTCGTAAAAATCTTTTTTCTGACTCAGGAGATCTCAAAACGTGAAGATTTTAGAAAAACCGACAAAGTAAAATTTTACATAAAACCAAAATCTTCTCATTAGGATAAAATGTAAGAAACTTTTAATTAACTAAAGTATAAAGATGATTTTCTCAAACATTCTAAGGAAAAATGGCTTTAAAAATCCACGCATGGTACCTGTACTGCGATGCGAGAAGAGTCCCAATGTTCCTTAAGACTCTAAAATTACCCGAAATGATAAACTTTTTAGAATCTGTGATGAAACATAATTAAAGGCCGTAATCAAAATAAGAGAAGAGAGAAAATGGTTATTAAAGTGGTTAAAAATTAAAAAAATGAAAGGATTGGATAGATATTTTGAAGAAGGAATAAATAAACTTGTAATAAGCTAAAGTATTACGATGCTTTTTTCAGCCATTCCAATAGAAAATTTTTTGGAAAAATTCACTAATGGTACCTGGATTGCGTTGCAAGAAAGGATTTAAAGGTCGTCAAGAATCGTAAATTAGGCAAAATGACGAATTTGTTAGAAACTGTAATGAATTGGCAGAAAATCTGTAATCAGAAGGAGAGAGCAAAGGATATTGTTCTTAAAATTAATAGCAGTTGAAAAAAAATAAAAGGACTGCAAAGATATTTCGAAAAAGGAATAAATAAACTTATGACTAACTAAAGTATTAACATGCTTTTCTTAGTCATTATCAAGAAAAATAGGGATTGGAAGAATTCACGCATGATACCTGTACTGCGATGCCAAAATGTTTCATTGGTCATTAAGCCCCTTAAATTTATCGAAATGATGAACTTACTAGAATCTGCGATAAAATGTATAGCAAAGCTGCAAAGAAAAGAAGAATAGCAAGGAAATTGTTCTTAAAATGATTCGAAGTTGAAAAAATAAAAAAATAGGAAAGATATTTAAAAAAAGAAATAAATAAACTTGTAATATGATCCAGTATGTACATAACAAGATGCAATTCTCAACCATTCTAGGAAATAAAATTTTCAAACAAAATCCACGCATGTTACCTGGACAGCGATGTGGGAAGGGTCCCAATGATTGTTAAGCCCCTTAAATTACGAAAAATAATACATTTATTAGAATCTGCTATGAAATGTGTAGAAAATCTGTTCTCATGAAAATATTAGGATGAAATTATTATTATCGATAAAAATGAGTTAATAATGTTCATTAATCTGGAGCATCCAGTCCATACAGCTTTACGTCGGATTAGGTGGTATACAGCTTTCCGTCGTGATTGGTGGCTTGCTGTTTAGCCGTTTGCTATTTTAGTATTTAGCCGTTCCCCGTACGACACAGCGACCAAACGCGACGTAACGCTGTATGCCTTCTAAACGAGACATGAAGCAGTATAGAATACAGCGCTCGATTTAATAAACATTTTTAAACTCGTTTGTAAGGAAAGTTATAATTTATCTAGATTGTTTTATATTTTTCTATACAAATTTTCCATACATTGTGCCTATTACAAAATACAATTAATAAATTTCGGAAAGTCACTTATTATAGAAAAACGAGGAATAAATAAGATCAAATTATTATTTTTCTTGGTGGTGTGTCCATAAAAGTTCATTTAATCGACGTCTTTATACCAAACCAGACGAAGTATGACGTAGCGCTGTACACGCGGGTGGTCCAAAAGTGCACTACACATTTTTTATTCAGAATTTCCATACGTATCGTAAAGCAATTTTTTTAAATTCACGATAAAAGAAATACGGAAAAAAGATGTCTTTGTAAAATTGATTTATAATCGTCAACGTTAGGTGACTCAAATTAAAACTCGATGGTTATCTTCAGAATTATTAATAAAATACGAAAAAATCTTTTTTTGTTAATATCATTCACATAAGTCTGTTTTATCGGGTACCGAAAAAAACCCATTAGTGAAAAATTAGATTTTGAGAGGTTTTGGTGCTATTTATGATTTTTTGCAATTTTTTTAAATGCATATTGTTTATAATAAGCGAAGTAGTACTTTCTACTGATAATAAAATGTTTATGTGAATGGTTTAAAAAATGTATTATTGTTATGAAAAATTTTCTCTCATAATAGTACCAGAAAGTCGCGGTTTCTTCTGAACTTTTCAAACTTATTCTCAACATTTCAATTAGAATGAGGTAATAATTAATTTAGAACAGCAAACTCAATCGTTCAAACAATTTTTTATCAGTTTTAATAATATTGTCTTCGAATTATGCTAGAAATTTGCCTTTTTTCTTAAATATTCAACATGCTGTCCACTGTTTCTTCACAGCAAGGTGGTAATTAATTTATTATAACAAACCTTATTGTTAAATTTTTTTTTAACAATCTGTTATGCTAAATAGTAATGCTAAATAGTTTCGATTGATTGTTGTTGAAATTTTTAATTGTTTTTCCACTTTGTACTTGAATTGAGTTAATAATTAATTAAATTTAGCAAAGGATTGTTTAGACAAATTATTATTGTTTATTACTATCTTGTCTTATAATAATACTTTATAGTTGCGGCTTTTCTGACAATTTCAACTTTTTGTCCACTTTTTATTATTGTTTAAAGAACTTTTGTTATAACTATCTTCTCGTAGATAATTATTACAAAGTCGCTGTTTTTACCTAAGTTTCAAACATTGCTTTGGCTTTTTATTTATAAAAAAGTAAAAAACGAATCTATTTATTTATTATTTGTTTATAAATAAAAAGTGAAAAAACTGAAGAATTGCAGAAAAACCGTAACTTTCTAGCAATTATCTAAGAGAAGATAATTATGAACAATAATAAATGGTTTAAACAATATTACTTTAGTAACTTTCATTAATTATTACTTCAAAAATAAAAAAAAAGGAGCAAAAGTTTAATTTGTTTAGAAAAACCGTCACTGTCTAGCATTCATATAGTGAAGATCGTTGTAAATAATAATAATCTGCTTAAATAATTAGGTTTGTTCAATTGCATTAATAGGTACCTTGCTCTGATGAGTGAAAGTGAAACTAGCTGTGAATTCCATCTTGAGCGTTTCCACTTTTTTGTATTTGTAATTATCTGGTGCTCAATTCACAAGAACTTTGCTTCCCGTTAGAAAATATATTTGCTTTCTCATAGAGGAAGCATTAGAAATAATCACAATTTTTTTAAACAATGACAAAGCAGGCAGATGAAATTTTTTATTTGAAATGGTTATAAATATTTTTCTGGAAAAAAGATCTCCTTTGGCTCCGTTGGGAATCGAACTAAGTTTTTTCAATTGCCGTTCCGTTGCTTTAGCCAACTTTAGATTATGTAGATGAAAAAAGTTTTTCCGTTCATATGAGATTTTCAAAATATTTTAAATGAACTTAACTGACCCACTTTTCAATTAAATGTATCGGTATTATTATTATAGTAAAAAAAAGTTTTAAGAAATCAGAAAAAAGCGCAACTTTTTGATGTTATTCCAAGAGAAAATTTCTAAAAACAATAAAATTTGTTTAAACAATTTATATTAATATCTATAAATTATCAGCAGAAAATTAGCGATGAGAGGAATTTTTTTTAACGTTTCTTACACAAGTTATCTAAATAATATTTTCAAATTCGATGAGAAGTAAAAAAGTTCCATACTTTTCAAAATTTTGAAAATGTTAAATAAATAAAAAATAAATTATTTTTTCGATGGATTAGGAAATTTTATTTAAAGTTTTCATCAGATATCGAATATATTTAGAAACTATCTCAGTTTAATTTTTTGATTAGACTGAAATTAAAAAAGCTACTCAGCGGGCAGGAATTTTAAAGACGTTTTTAAGACGTAAGATTTAAAAGACGTTTTTAGAACGTCAAAACAAAATTTTTAAGTCTGGTAAATAAATATCTAAAAAACTACGAATGTACTTCCTAAAAATGTCTTTGAAACATTTTATGTTTTTAGAACGTTATTTGGCCTGACTGAGGACATTTTAAGATTGTTCCAAGAACATTTTGGGACATTCGTGCAGAGCTGCTTCAAAATTTGAAACCAAATTTTTAAATGAGTTTTAGAAATCATTGTTTAATTTTTTACTAGAAGACAAAAAGAATTGCAAATTATTATCCTGATGAAAGTTTTATTTTCGATAAAAATTAAAAAAGTTCAAAATTTTTCAACATATTTTGAAAATTTTCAAAAAATGGACAAATAGTTTTTTTTAATAGATACGGAATATGAATTTAAATTTCTACTGTATATTAAATATATTTCTAAACTATTTTCATGAAATTTGTTAATTAGACTAACATTCAAAAAGTTTGATCATTTTTTTTCAATGCAGTTTTTGCTTAAGAGATCCGTAAAGTATTATTTTTAGTGGATTTTAACAAGATTTATAAATTATCTTGATGAATTATTTTAATTGGAAATAAATTGAAAATGTTCTAGATTATTTAATCAACACTGTTATAATAGTAATAAATATAAAATACCAATGCATATTAAAATTAATATCTCAAGCATATGGAATCGTCATTAAAAGCGTGTATATTAAATTTAATTTACGTTCATGATAATCACTTAAATATTTTAATTTTACATACAATCAAAATAAGTTTAGCAGTAATTTTGATTTCCTTATAATATAAAATATGCTACCTTCTTCCAGTTATTCAAAAATAAAATTGTATTTCAAATAGAAATGTTTAATCACGCAAATAAATAACAGACATAACCTATACTTACATTATACTTACATTAAGTTTCTACCATTCAGGGCAATTTTTGGAGAAAGTTTTACCTATACGCTGCAATTCAATCATAAAAAGCAATTCAATCGATGAATTCTAGATTATTAATTTAATTTCGAATATTGGAAAATATTTAAACAAACGAAAACACTTTGAGCTTTCAAGCACACTCCTATTCCGATCTGCATATTAAATTTAATATAAAATTTATATTAAGTTCTAACTATCGTTTATGCAAATTACTTCATGAAAATTTGTTTTGAATATAATACAGATTTTTCTAAAAGTGAAAGTAGAGTTTTCTTAGAACTGAAGTTTGAACGAACGGAATCAAAGCTTACGGATTAATGTCTCTTTTTATTAAATTTAAAAAATTTGTTTTTTTTATATAAAATTCTATTGAAAAAATATACCTACACTGAAAAAAATAGTTTGAGGCTCATGGCAATCAGAGTTCGTTTGAGAATTTCTAACTGAATCAAAATGAAAATTGTGCTGTCGCGGCTATACGAATTTGAGAATTATCACCTACGTTTTAGAACAATAAATCGATTATTTAGAAGAATAAATCGATTTCCGAATCGATTCAAGGCATTAACGTACACTGTTAGAAATGTTCGGAAAATTCCGACAGATTTAAGATACTAAAGTAACTCAAATTTAGGAAATTAGGTTGCTGAAAATGAAATTCCGTAACTTTTATAGTAAATTTACTAAATTTTTATTCAACTTCAGAAGCGGTTTCTGCAAATTACGTATATTTTCCTAAAATTCCTAAATGGTGACAGAAATATAAGTTATCGTGACGTAAAGAAATGCGCAGTTGCATGCGCACTCCTCGCTTCTCGAGCGTGTGCGGCTAGCAGACGAAGCATGAAGGTTCAGTATTGGTGGTCGGAACATCACGCGCTGAAGAAAACTGGTGAGTAAAAACGAACCTGGCTAATAAGAATTTTTTTAAAGTCAGGGAATTTTATTCGTTAGAGAGACTGTCAAGTGAAATAAATTTAAAATTTTTTTAATTTCAATTTGAAATTAGTCTATTTCGTTTATAAAATATTCTAGGTTAAAAATGTTACAAGTTTACGATTTTGCTCTTTGAATATTAATATGGTCAGGGAAAATGAAAAATTGGTCAGTGGGAAATTAGAGAAAATTAAAAATAAATATTTCAATGCTAAAAAGTCAAACAAAATCTTTCTTGGTTGAAAATTCAACTATTTTTCGAAAATTTCTCTTTCTATTAAAAAAATTCATCTATTTTACTATAACTTGCACCTTTCTTCGATGAACATGCAATGCTTTTAGTTTGAAATTCAAGCATTTTGTATAAAAGTCTTTTTTCTTCTCTGTTAAAAATTCAACTGTTTTATTGAAAATTCATATTTTTGGGTAGAAAATGCAACTATTCTCATAGACAATTTTTTTCATTTATTTTAGTATTTTCTTGGATAAAAATGCAACTGTTTTTATAAAAATTAAACTATTTTCTTTTTAAAAAGTTACCCTTTTTCATTAAAATTTCAACTGTTTCGTTGAAACATCGTAGTTTTGGGTTAAAAATTGAAGTATAATTTTCGGATAAAAAATTAATTTTTTTAAATTTATATTTTTGATTTAAAAATTCATCCTTTATAGTAGAAAATTCGTCTTTTATGAATAAAAATGCTACGGCTTGCTTGAAATGTAATCTTTTCTCTGTTTGAAGATACAACTTTTTTGTTGAAAATTTTGGTTGAACCACTTTTTTAAGAAATCATTTTGTTAGGCAGTATTCGTATTTTAGTTGAAAATTAATTTATTTGGTTGAAGGTTTTGCTATTTTGCTACAAATTAATTTTTTTTCTGAAAATTCATATATTCTGGTTGAAAATTCATTTTTTTGCAAAAAAATTACACAAGAACATTACTTATAATAAATAAAATAACATTTTATATCATTTTTGTGAGTAAAATTTTCTAAACATGTAATGTATATAGACATTATTGTTTGGCTTAGTAATTTTAATATAAATTTGTAGTATATAGTTGTCTTAAAAATAGAAATTTAAGTAAGATTATATACGAACGAAGTTTATATATAAATAACTATGTTATGTAATATACTCAATATATTAAACGTCAAAAAAATTCTTATAAAAGAGGGGCTTTGATTATATATTTGATACAATGAGTGTACATATACTATATGTACATGAGAAGTGTTTAGTCATAACTTCAGTTATATTTTCTTTCTATTTATATTTTTAGGACAAATGTAGACTTTATGTTTTACATTAAAATAAGGAACCAAAAATAAATTTTTAACCTCTAGGAATTTTCAGTTACAGTAACTGAAAGTTCCTAAGCTGCAACATAATTTTGTGATACATGTGACTGGAGTTTCATGCAGTTACCGTTGCTGAAATTTCTGTTACAGTTTCGGAAAATTTAGAAACGGTTTCTACATAAAGCTTTAGTGACGCGACTCTAAAAATTCCTACAGAGATTTCTAACAATGTAGGCACGCACGCGTGCAATTTAACTGGCATTAGCATAACCTCTAAATCAAACAGACAAATCGTGGCTTGATATAACTCATTTTCTATAAATATTATTTAATTGATTGTTAATAAATATATTGGATTACTCATTAACGAAAAACAGCTTGAATCAACATTTTAGCATTAGGGTTGCACCCTTATCTAAAGGTTTATCCGGCCTGTTTCGAATGAGAGCTGAAGGGCTGGAAGCAGGTCCCAGAATGAAGGAGGGGAGAATTGGAAGTGTGAACCACGGGAAATTCAAAAGCCTTGTATCATTCAACTTTATTTATTCACATGTATAAATCAGTTGCCGATGCCGAACGTCGTTCTGCAAGACTTCGAGAAACTAACTACGTTCGTGATCGAGTTTTCGGCGCCGGCCGACTACAACATCACTGCCAAGGAGAAGGTGAAGGAGGGGAGGTATCAAGATCATAAAAGGAAGCTTTAAGGACTGTCCCTAAAATATTTGGTGAAAGAAGTTGTTTTTGTAATCGGTGCCCTCGAAGGTGCGAAACTATCTCTGGTTCGTAACCTTAAAGCCGTACCCGTGTGCCAAAAATATGACAAAAATGTGCCAAAAAAATACTGAAATCTGTCATTCTAAGGAATTTTTGCTATTTTTCCGGACTTATAGAGGGCCGGTCGGGGACGCGACCGGCAACCGGCCATAGACCGAAAATTTCGGCTAGGCCGGTTAAACTCCGGCCAGGTGGCAACCCTAACAGGCCTTGCTCTGTTCAATAATTTTTTTTATTCGTGCCACGTGTTTCTAAATCAGTTTATTTTTATTTTTTCTGATTTTCGGCATTGAGTGTTTTGCGTTCAAGAAAATTGATGAGTACAACATACAAATAATTACATATCTTTCATCAAAATGTATCAAAATGTGCTTAGTACATTATAATTTTTAATTGAAAAAATAGTTTGTGACCTATACATTTTTTGACTAACTCAATTCAACAGTATACATACACCGAGATATAACTTCTATAGTCAGATTAACTATACCTGATTATCGTATAGACAAAATTATATGTATATTCTGAATATAGTATTTAAATATTTGTCAACTTAGTGAGAAATTCTTAAAATTAGAATATCATCTTTTCAGTCTATTAAATATTAAAAAATAGTAAATAATTAATACTATTAATAAGAACTCAGAAAATTTCACAAAAATTTAATAAGACTAAAGAGGATTAAAAGAAGACTCAGTGGAACCTAAGAGATCTAAATGAGGACTTAGGCAATCCATGAAAATTGCAAAGACACCAAAGAGGATCAAAAAAGTACTAAATAGGACCTAAGAGAACTATACGAGGACGCCGAGGACTAAAAAGAACCAAAGTAGGATTTATTAAGTACTATAGAGCATCAACAGAGAACCTATCTACAATGCACAAATGCCACATGGATCAGTATGGAATATATATACACTGTTTAAAATGTTTAGAAATGTACAACACTTCTACAAGTCTTCTGCACTAAAAGCGTGAGGTAAAATTGCAATAATGGTATTGGAATGACGAAATTGCACTACATTCAGGGAATTCACGAAATTCATCAAATTCAAGAAATTTATTAAATTCGCGGAATTCGTGGAATTCAAGAAATTTATTGAATTCGTGGAATTCATGAAATTCATGAAATTGAAGGAACTTACGGTATTCATGAAATTTATAGAATTCACGGAATTCACGAAATTTATGGAATTCCCGAAATGCACCAAATTCATAAAATTGAAGGAATTTACAGAAATTACGAAATTTATAGAATTCACGGAATTTAAATAATTCATGGAATTAACTGTAATCACGGTATTTAGGGAATTGACGAAATTCGTGTAACGTCCGGAATTCACAGAATTCATAGGATTCACTTAATTCAAGGAATTCCAGGAATCAAAGAAATTCACAGAATTTATGGAAATAAAGGAATTCACGAAATTTCGGATTTCAATGAATTCATGAAATTTAAGGAATTCGCAGAACTCATGTGATTTACCTTATTCAAGGAATTAACAGAATTCATGGGATTCATAGAATTCATGAAATCCGCGGGATTCGCGGAATTCATGGTTTTAAAGGAATTCAAAGAATTAAAAAAATCTTGGAATTCTAGGCAGTCGCGGAATTTATGGAATTCAAGAAATTCGTGGGATTCCATGAATTTCATACATTCCATAAATTCATTGATTTTATTGAATTTCATTAATTCATTCAATTTAATTCATTCCTCCAATGTCATTAACTCCACGATTTGCTTAAATTTCACGAATTAGGTCAATTTCGTGAATTTCATGAATTTCATGAAACCCGAGAAATCTATGAATTCCATGATTTAATAAATTTCGTGTATTCCGTGAATTCCGTGAATTGCGTAAATTCCATGTATACTGTTTATTCCATGAATACCATGAATTCCATTATGTCCGTGAATTCCATGCATTCTCTAATTCTATAAACTTCGGGAAGTCCATTAATTCCGTAAATTCCTCAAATATTATAAATTCCTTGAGTCACGTGAATACTTTGGATTTCGTCAATGAGTAGAATTTCGTGAATTCCTTGATATTCGTGATTTTTTCGAATCCCGTGAAATCCGTAAGTTCCATAAATCCCGTAAATTCGTGAATATCCAGCTTTTCTTAAATTCCTTGAATTCCCTGATTATAATTAATTCCGCGAATTCCGTAAATTCCATGAATTCTTTGAATCTCGTGAATTTCTTGTATTCCGCGCATTCCATGAATTCTACTAATTCCATTATATCCGTGAATTCAGGGTTTTATATGAATTCCGTGAATTCCTTTTATTCCATAAATTCTATGAAATTGACGAATTCCTTAAATTCCTTGAATTCTATAAGCACGCGCATTATTTATTATACAGCAAGAAAAGTTTTGGCTCCATCAGTCGACTTACTGACTACCAGACATGCATTACAAAATTCCAATACCTATGAGGTACCATACTGATGTCAACATTTAGAAACTACAACATTATGTATTGTAGCGTTACCTTGCGCTTTGAAAATAAACTTCCAATGACTGTAGTGGAAGTTTCTAACAGAAATTTTTAACAATGTAGGCATCGAAATTACGTAACATGATGAAAAGGTAAAATCAGATAATTATATACAGATAAAAATCTAATTCCTGCATGTTTATATCATTGAGAAAATAAAAACAGCAACATATGAGTAAAAAGCACTCAAATAAGGGACTTCTAAAGTTCTGAAAAATAAAAAAAAAGTTTTTTATGATCCATGCTAGCATGAAGACCCAAATTACAATAATTTATCTGGCCTCACTTGTAAGAAACAAAGCAAAACCCAAAAGTAATAAAATGAGTGAAATATCATCAGTTTAGGCTTCGCGTTTACAAAAAAGTCAATTGTACTTGTAACATGAATCTCGTACAGAAGATTTCTATATGCAATTCAATTTTCATGGTAGCTTCTGTTGTGTAAACTGCAAACGGTATTTGTTGGACAGCCGTGTAAACTATGAAGACCTCGGCTTAATTCTTGAAATTCTGTCTCCTTGTAGCCACCCGCGCGCCTCAAAAGCTGTATATCGGTGTTTTATGGCGACAGGAGAAATCGCCGGGTTACGTGCGTCACGAAGCTGCACACGCCTTCGATATTTATGCTGACGTTATGCTAATTCTCGCGGTAATACCTTCATGTCGCGTTTCAACGCCGGTGATCCCGCTTGCTACCACTTTTTTAGCAGCCACCTTCGTGATTTACGGTGAAAGGATTGGCCGCATAACAGTTGTAGTTCGACAATACCCTGCCGATATTGCTGAAGCGGCGTTCGACGCGTACGGTAATTCTCAATTACAAATATGCATTCGGTATGTCCCATTTGCCGGACAATGCTGAATGGACATTAAATCTCTTTATATCCACTGGCGGACTATGAAAGGGCGGGTCAAAACTTTTAACGAACCTGTACGAACTTTTTTATTTTATATTCCGTCCAGGGTGGCCACAGGTCACACAGGCCCTTGAACTTCGGGAGAGTCAGGGAAGTTTTTTGTTTAGGGGAATTTCTGATACACGCCGAAAAATTAGAATTTATGGTTAATAATATGTTTTTGATAGGTGAATGTAAATAACATAAACGCACAAAAAAGTATCGTGTGGGGTGAACTAGACTGCAATATCTACATGTTCCTGGGCCCGCTGAATCTGAACCTGGGCTCGCTGAATCTGGGGTCGATGATTCTGAATCTGGGCTCGCTGAATTTGAATTTCGGGTCGCTGATTCTGAATCTGGGATCGATGAATCTGAATCTGCGGTCGCCGAATTTGATTCTGTGGTCTATTTGACGCCATTAGGTCACTGTTTATTCCTAACCTCAAACAATAATTTAAGAACACCGAAATAATCGATTTTGGTTGGTTGAAGTATAATCCTTCATTAATTTTTTACCTTGATATCGTGCTTTATGCCCTTTCCACCATGCTATCATTTCAAGGTCTAATAAAAGCCAGATATTTCATTTGTATCCAATCTTCATTGATATCGAACTTCCATTCATTTTAATTCTTTGTGGAATCGTTCTCATTTTTTCCACTTTAACAAAGCTTTTTTACCACATCAGCTACTCTTTTTTGTAGACCTTACTCTTTTGATTTCCCGTGAATCACGTGGCGACTTGACGGGAACACTGGGAAATGACCGGGATTTTTGTTAGCTGGGAAATGACCGGTAATTGAATTAGAAAACCGGGAATTTACTTCTGATAGTCGCAAGCCTTAAGTTTTCATTATTTTATTAATTTCAGTCAATTTACAAAATTAATTTCTACTTGCGCTACAATTGCAGGGTATACGAGTGAAAATAATTATCCTTTATATTTTAGAGCTTCAGAAGAAAGAAATTTGAAAAATCCGATCCAAGTCAAAATACGTCACAATTTAAAAGTTTCTTTTTCCAAATTTTAGAAAAATAGATTATTTCAAGTAGTTTTTAAAATTGAAGTTGTATTTTGAAGAGAAAATATTTCTGAATTATAATATAATTTTTGTTAATACTTCGTTGGAAATTTGCTTTTGTTTTGAAAATGCAACTATTTGCGTTTTAAAGCTAAACTCTTTTGTTAAAAATTAATTTTGTTGTTGTAAGATTCATCATTTTACAATTAAAAATTCATCTCTTTTTAAAAATGTAACTCCTTTGTTGAAAATGAAGTTTTTCACTAAACATTTACCTATTCTAGTACAAAAATGAAATATTAAAAAAATCTGTTGTTGTTTTTTGGGTTAGGAATTATAGATTTTTAACGTAAAATTCGACTATTTTGTTTAAAATTGTATTTGTCGAAAATTAGTGGAAAATTTATTTTTTTCTTCCGTATAAAATTCAACTATTCTACTTAAAATTTAATAATTTTAGTTGAAAATTTATCAGAGTGGCTGCAGGTTAATTTTTTAAAATGAGCATTTCACCGTAACTGCTTGAGTTGAAAATTCAGCTTTTCTGTACTAAATTTAATAATATGGATGTCAATTTTTCTTTTTCAATTAAATATTGATTTATATCGTCGAAAATTCGCGTATATTGTTAAAAAAAACTTTCTTGGTAGAAAATCGCCTTTTTTTGTAGAAAATTATTTTTTTCTTCGAAAGTTAATCTGATTGTTTAAAAATTCTTTTTTTTTTGGTTCAAAAATCACACTGTAAAAAAAGATTTGTGTAAAATTACAAACTTTCGGAAAATTAAATATTGTATCATTGTAAATATCACACACTTCACTGTGTGATTTTATAAAAGTATGTTTCAGAAGGGAAAATTCAGTCGCAGCGTGTAAAAATACCATCCGTCGGTAAAATCACTTTCTTGTGATTGAAAATTACATCGAGATTTTTAATTTTACCAAAGATTTTTAATTTTACCTTAGCGGAAACTGGAAAAAATTTTCATTAATTAAGCAGACCGAATCCGAACTATTCCTATTTTGCCTTATACATTTTCTCCTATTGAAACGGAAAAATGCGGTCGTTCAAAACGTATATTTCATATATTTTTTACGGAATATTTAAACATAAAAAAATACCCATAGTATCTTATGTGTTTTAGGTAAGCGTTAACGTCTCTGGCTTGTGTTTCTTCAATCTCCATGAAATTGTACGAAGTGTGAGCTTTCGAGTGTTCGAAACCTGTCGCCCTGATAAATTTTATTTTATTTTATTCTTTCACATAATAAATTTTACATTTTCGCATGTAAAATTATCGGACAACCTGGAATATCACAACAGATTCGTAAAGTTACTCCGATACACGAGGGTCCTTTTATTTACATCCACCAGAGATGTAAAATTCAATAGATTTTTTTTACAGGGCAGGTATTCCAGTTGAAAATATTTATCATTTCAGTTGAAAATACATCTTACAGATTGAAAAAAATTTACTTGCTTAAAAAAACTCTTTTATTCAGAATTATTATTTTTTTATTGAAGATTCATCATTTTAATTAAAAATTCATTTCTTTGAAAGAAAAATGAGCTATTTTATTGAAAATTTTTTTCTTTTTTGGTTGAAAATTATTTTTTTCTCAAACTGAAAATGACAATACTATTCCAGTTTGATATTCCATAATTATAGTGAAAAATTCTTTTTTTGACTAAAAATTTAATTACTTAACTTTTTGCTGAAAAATGATCTGTTTTAGTAAAACAATTCGTCTTTTTTGGTTGAAAGCTGATTTTCTTGAGTTAAAACTAAAATATTTAAGTTTTTGATGAAAATTCAACAATTTTAATCGAAGATTCATCGTTTTACTTTAAAACTTATTTTTTGTTCTAAATTCAATTATCCCAGTTGAGGATTCATAAATTTAGTTGACAATTTATCAGTTAAGATGAAAATTAATAAGTTTTTACTGAAAATGTAAATATTCCTTTTTATGTTGAAAATTGATTTCTTTCAAGTTCAAAATTGAACTATTTGATTAAAAATTGTTCTTTTTTTGAATTTTTTAAATTTTAAATTAAACTTTTTCGTCAAAATTCATGCATTTTGTTTTAAAAAAATGTATTTTTTGGTAGAAAATTAATCTATGTTTGAAAATTAATCGTATTGTTTAAAAATTCATCTTATTGGTTAAGAATTCAAGTATTTCAGTTAAATATTCATAATTTTAGTTAAAAATTTATCTGTTTGGTTTAAAACTCAACTACTCTATGTTAAGTATTTATAATTTTAGTTAAAAATTAATTTAATTTTAATTTTTTCTCTGTTATGATAAAGGATGTTCAAAATGAACGTCATAATGTAAAATAAATTTTTGCGCTTTGCAAAAAATATAAATATGTTAGTTTCAGTTTATTGGGTAAACTCAAAAAATTGACCGGGATAAACCGGGAAATAACTGGGAATTGAAATCGTCTGCCGAATCGCCACACAGTGGGACAAACAAAAAGCTTTAGACAAATTGATTTTTAGAATACAATTATTATCCAATTAAATTTTTTTTTAAATTGAGGCTAATAAAATTTCGTATCGAACTGTGGTAGCCTATATTTAAATTTTTGTTTATTTTGAAAAATTTATTAACAAAGATGAAAAAAAATTTTGACATTTAAAGTATACAGTTTTTTTTTTAAATGCTTTGATTTAATCAAAAATACCCAGAAAAGTGAAAGCAACTATACAGAAAAAATTTCGAATAGCAATAAAAATGATAAAAAATTATTGAATTTGTTATAAACAAATAAGTAAACCAAAATGGTTTCGTGGGGCCTTTTTGGCGATTCGTCACTTGATTTGCACTGAATTTAAGCAATTTATCGACAAAATGAGTTTTTAGTTAAATTAATAAAAGCTAATAACTAATTTGTTATTTTAAAAGAAATTTTTAGAAATAAAAATTCATATCAGGTATTTTTTATGGAATAAATAAAGTTTTTCTATCGAATTGATCTCATATTACTTGGAAATAAAGCCCAAGTGTAATATTTGGCCAACAAATAAATATTAATAATTTTTTAAACTACCTTAATTAACAATTGCAATATTTGTATATTTTTGGAGGTACAAACGTGATTTTTTTATGCAATTAATGATAAATAACTAGCTTTTGAATTTATAAGAATATTTCGACAACAGTAAACAATTTATTTTTTTCAACAAATTTTTATCATTTGCTGTACTTATAATTAAAAACCCGCTATTTCACGGAATTCCCAGCCAGTTATTTAGCAATGATTTTTCGCTATGAATCAATGGTAGCTGATAATTGTTTGACTGAACTTAATTAACAAATGCATTATTTGGATATTTTTCAGCCTCAGAATTTTGTGTGTGTACTCAAGTGCTAATAACACAATTTTAAACTTTTTTTAATAGTCATATGACGATCCACTGTTTTTATTAAAATTAACAATATAATTAACGCAGTCATACGCGGTATATAATATGTCAATAAAAATGAAAATAGTGGATCGTTATCCAGCTATCAAAAAAAGTTCAAAAATGTGTTATTAACATTTGATTACACACAAAAAAAATTCGAAGGCTGAAAAATAGCAAAATAATATATTTGTTAATTAAGTTTGGTTAAATAATCATCAAATGTTATTTATCAATTCATAGCAAAAAAATAATTGCTAAATAACTGGCTGTTAATTCTCTGAAAAAACAGTGTTTTATTTTTAAATACAGAATTTGATCAATCAAAAATACCTGATATGGATATTTGTTTATAAAAATTGCTTAAAAAATAACAAATTATTAATTAACTTTTATAAATTAAACAAAAAACTTTTTTTAACCATATATTGTTCAAATTTAGTGCGAATCAAGTGAAGAATCGCCGCCAATTCCCACGAAACTATTTTCATTCACTTATTTGTTTACAACAAATTGGATACATTTTCTAACATTTGCATTGTTATTGGACATCTTTTTTAGATACTTCCTTTCAGTTTTCTAGGTATTTTTGATTGAATCAAAGCAATTTTTTAAACCTGGTATACTCCTAAAGTCAAAATTTTATTTTTTATTTCTGATATTAAATAAAGAAAATAATTAACAAAAAATTTTTAAATCGGCAATAACAGTTCGATGCATAACTTTAGTAGCTTTCATCTAAAAAACAATGTCATTTGGATAATAATTGTCTTCTGAAAATCAATTTGTCCATGTCTACTGTTTATAGTGAATTCGCGATTCTGATAACGCCAATCAGGTTCTGAATATCATATTTTTTCTGAAACTTGTTCAAACAGAAGCAAACACACTATTTTCTAGAAAGTATAGAAATGAAAAAATGAATTGAGTATTCAGTTTCATTCGTGTCGGAATGGAGTCAGCATTTTGAAGTATTTCACGCACCGGTGAATCATTCAATGTGACCTTACTGATCGTTGCTGGTTTTAATTTGAGGGAAAGTGGCAGCGCAATAATAATTATTATTATTGCCCGCCGTTGGCTGGTAAATCGCATCGTAATTTCAAGTTTCCTTGCCCGGCCGTCTTTCAACCCCCAGTCGCGTGGTCTCTGGCTCATCGCGTGATCAACTCTGTAACCGGTTAACGTTAACCGAATAGATCCGCCAACATTTACTTAACAGCCTATCTCTATATACCTTCTGGAGACGGAGACTCACCTTTGCCGGAAATATCGAATTTTCTTCCACAACTGGTCGTTACCAACCTTCGTGACCAGCCACTCTCAATAGCCAATCTTTATTTGATCAGAAATCGAACGAAACTTTCCGATCAGAAAGTGTTTTTCTTTTGTTCTTTTTCTTTCTTCATATTCCATACGTCAATTATTCGAGTGAATTGTTTTCTTTCTAACAATAGAATAAAAAAGTCGTGGCCGACTGTAAAAAATCATTTTCAAATCTTCCCTGAATTCCCCTAATTTTTCAGTTTCATCGACCATCTACATTTTAAAACGAACACTCTGATCTTGTAACATTTTTAATTATTAAGTTTGTTTTTAAATTTTAATTCAGAACTATTTTATTCCAATGAAAAAGTAGTCAAAGTAGGCGCCGTGCGCCTACAAAAATGGCTTTTGTAGCTTATCAAGATGTTAATTAAGTCATTTAAACCCCTTCCAGATTTTCCCCTTCCATACCTTCCCTCTCCTATTCCTAAAACATTCCCCTCCTCGCCACCCCTCCCTTTATCCTTCTTTCTCCTTTCCCAACTTTTTCCACCCCTACTTTCCCCTCTCCTTGCGTCACCCATAAACAGTTCCTTTTCTCTACTTCCACCCTCCTTTATTAATCATTAACAATCCCCTTCCCCCTACCTCTTGTCACTTATAATCACATCCCCTACTTGGTACTACTAATTACCCTTCATTTCCCCTACTAACCCCTCGTTTTCTACAATTAACCCAATTTCTCTTTCCTAATTTCCCCTTGATTCCCTTCACTTTTTATACTTCCTATTCCATCATTTCCCCTTACCTAACTAACTACCCCTTCTCTTATTTCCCTACTTCCTCTTCTACTTCTTATACATTACACTCATCGCCTCCCCTCTCTTTATCTTTCATTCTCCTTTCCCAACTTTTTTCACCCCTACTTCTTCCTCTGCGTGCATCACCATAAACACTCCCCTTCCCCTACTCCCCGTCCATGGCATTAATTTCCCCTCTCCTACTCACCCTTATCTCTAATCTTTTCCTTTACCTCCCTTCATATTAATTACTTTTCCTACTTGTTATTACTAATTTCCTTTCATTTCCCCTACACACCCCTGATTTTCTACAATTCCCTAACTTCTGTTTCCTAATTTCCCCTCACTTCCTTCGATTCCATTCACTTTTTATACTTCCTGTTCCATCATTTCCCCTTACTTAAATTACTACCCTTTCTCTCATTTCCCTACTTCCTCTACTATAATTTCCCGTCACTTCCATTGCTTAGAAAATAGGTCAACGTGACAGAAACTAAAAGGAAATCCGTCCGAAGTAAGAAAGCTTAAAAAGTGAAAAAGTAACATATTTCAACCGAAAAAATAACCAAAAGTGACTTACATCAAACTCTCGTTTTCAGCCCCCCCCCCTCCCCCGTTTTCAGCCTTCCTAGAACTGCTGGCCTCGGAGTTTCTCAGGGGGTAGGGCAAGAACGGTTGCGACTCTCGCCTCGGAAAAGCTGTAGTGCGTGAGTACTCAGTGGAGTCTATTGCGCAATATTGTGCATTCCAATTGGAAACGGTCAGACGGCCCTGACTGTTTACGTTTGGATCCTCCCGAATTAAGTTCGAACCTATTTGCAGGCAATCTTCGACACTGTACTGATTAGTGAAAGCAGATTTTCTCAAAAACCGCACTTTTTAAAAAATATCACGTAACATGGACTAAATATTTCATGAATTTCGTACCTTGAAGTGATCTAAATCTGTTAAAAACTTTACAATTTTTTTAAGTATCCTAAAACATTTAAAATCTTTTGGGATCTCTTCAACAATTCTTTGAAATCTTTCAAAATACCGTAAAATATGAAAAACCCATGAAAATTTTTCGAAATCTCTGAAAGCTTTTTAAAATGGTCATTGTTCGCAATTTTCAGAAATAACCAAAAAAAAATTAAATCCTATTTTTATACTTTTAAATAATTTAAATCTGTTTAAAACTTTAGAACTTTGTTAAAATTATTAAATAATAACCTATAATATTTAAAATCCATTTGAAACCTTTGAAATACCTTTAAATTATATAAATCTATTAAAAATTAATTGAAAAAAATAAATACCCCAACATTATTATAATATTTTGAAATTTTTGGAAAGTTTTTTAAGCTCTTAAACATTCATAGATATTTTTAAAAGTCCCCTTAAATATTAAAAATCTTTTAGACAGTCACAAATTATTTAAATCTATTAAAAATTCTTTGAAATCCTTACAAATATTTTGAAATCTCTTGAAGGTTTTTAAAGTTCTGAACATTCTTCGGAATTTTCAAAAATGCCCTAAAATCTTTAAAATACTTTGAAATACCTTGGAATAATCGAAATCTGTTAAAAACATAAGAAACTTTTAAAATAACCTAACATATTGAAAATCCTCCAAAACCTTTTGAAATTACCTGCATTTTTTTGAAGCTCTTAAAAATTCTTAGAATTTTTTAAAAATGTCCTAAAATATTACAAATCTTTTGGAATCTCTCAAATTATTTAAATATATTAAAAACTGTCACCAATCTTTCAAAATACCGTAAAATATGTAAAATACTTTTAAAAAATTTGAAATACCTTGAAGCTTTTTAAAGTTTTTGAAAATTCATACAAAATTTTTAAAATACCCTAAAATAATAAAAATCCTGCGGAATCTCACAAACTATCTAAATATATTGAAAATTTCCTCGAATTTTTCAAAATACCGTAAAATATGTCTAACCCTCGAAAATCTTTTGAAATCTCTTGAAGCTTTTTAAAATTCTTCAGCATTGTTCGCAATTTTCAGAAGTAATAAAAAATCTTGAAAATCATATTATACTACTTTTAAATGATTTAAATATGTTAAAAACTTTTAAAACGTATTAAAAAATACCTTCAATTATTTAAAATCATTTTGAAAACCTTTGAAATATCATTGAATTGTATAAATTTGTTAAAAATTAAAAAAATTAAATACCCTAAAATAATTAAAATCCTTTAAAATCTTTAAAATGGTTTAAAATCCCTTTTAATGATCTAAATCTGTTAAAATGTGAGAAATTTTTTAATTGACATAAAATATTTAAAAACCCTTTAAATATTTTGAAATACCTTGAAGCTTTTTAAAGTTCTTGAAAATTCTTAGAAATTTTCTAAAATACCCTAAAATATTAAGAATCTGTTGGAACCTCTCAAATTATTCAAATATATAAAAAATTCTCTTGAATCTTTGAAAATACCGTGAAACATGTTAAATCCTTTAGAATCTTTTGCAATCCCTTGTATTTTTTAAGGCTCTTCGAAATGCCTCAAAATTTCCAAAATACCACAGAATATTAAAAATCTTGTGCAATCTCTCAAATTATTTAAATATATCAAAAATTCTTTGAAATCTTTTAAAATACGGTAAAATATATAAACCACTTCAAAATTGCTGGAAAATCTTTTGAAGTCTTTGAAAGGTTTTAAATCTCTTTAAAATCCTTCGGATTTTAGAAATGACCAAAAATCTTTAAAATTCTTTGAAATCCCTTAAAATAATCTAAGATTGTTAAAAACTTCAGAAATTTTTTGAAATATCCTAAAATATTTAAAATTCTGCAAAATATTTTAAAATCCTTTAGAGCTTTTTAAAACTCTTAGAAATCTTCGGAATTTTTAAAATACCCGTATGTATTTGAAATCTGTTAACGCGACTAAAATTATTGAAATTATTAAAAATGGCTTGGAATCTTTTGCAATACCGCAAAATATTTTAAATCTTTTAAAATACTTTAAATCTTCTTGAAACTTTTGAATACTATTCGAAATCTATTCTTACTCACTGTGCAAAATTCAAAATTTATTTATAAACATTCAAATTTCAATATACTGTATTATAAGCTTTAAAACGAAAACTGCAATGTTTTAAATAAATTGCTTCATCAATTTGATGTTTCTAAAATTGAAATGTCCAGAAAATAATTCTAAATATAATTCATTCATTTAAAATTAGTATCTTAAAATCGACTTTCTAGCCAAACGAATTTTTAATGAATAATATTTAAAGGTGAAAAAGTTTAATTTTAAAGCTTTCACAGTTTCAAAATAAAATACTTAAAAATAAGGTAAAAAAATTTCAATTACATTATTGAAAGCGTTCGAAATAGCACAATTTAAAATTCACAATTCAGGATTTCAAATAAAGAAAATGGTCCTAATTCGTTTAAATGTAAATTGAAATAGCTTGAAATTAATCAATAAACCATTTTAAATCTTTATTTTATTTATAAGTCAAATAATTATATTTTTAAATTTAAAACTTTCGAAATGATTCTTTCGAACCTAATAATTTGACTCTGGATTTTTCAGTATGAATAGCGGGACCTGGAAAAGGGAGGATTTGTACAACATTTTCCGTTTCATTTGATCGTTTTGAAATTGTTAAAATAAATTTAAACAAATTGGTAATCGAAAAATCTGGAATTCCATATTTAAGATTACGTATGCAATTTTATTTCTAGTTTTCAAAATTAATTTAAAAAAGATAATACATAAAATAAATAATACAAAATGAATGTATAGAGGAAATATAAATCATTTTTTTTATACTCGGTATAAGAGTTTATTGGGTTTATTTACAAGGGAGCAGCTCGCACAGAAATGGGTATGCGTTGTTTTTTTTTCACAATACAAGCGTTAACAATATAACGATCTACGCTAATGCTAATCATTGTAGCGATAAAAATCGTAGTTCCCAAGCAGAATAAAAAATGTTCTAACCTTTCCATTTTTTAGAGAAAAAATTCTTAAAACCTCTATATAAATATTTGAAATAATTTACCGTGGGTTGTTGATTTTTGAAAATTTGGATGTTTGAAGGATTCTGTATTCTTTTTGAGAACTAATATCGATTAGAACATAAATAACGATAACAATAGGCCATGATATGAAATATACAGCTTATATTACACAAATGGAGGCAAGATTACCTATCGGTCGTATATACAGTACTCGTTGATATCGACGTAATCCTGTTGTTTTTTTAATCCATGATCGACCCAAAAACTATTTTCAAAATTAATATTTACATCAGTAAAAACTGATATATATTCTTTCAAATAAATTTTTAAAATAGTTATAAAAAAGCAAATAGTCTTTCAATTTTTACATGGCACCTTTCAATTGATATGAATTGCTATGCTTGAATAAATAAATTTCTTAAAGCTTAAATTTTCGGAAGCTTAAATAAAGTTTGCATAAATATAAATGAAAGCAATTTAGAGTTTAACTCTTTACCTAATGATTACAAAATTTAATTTAAAAAAGTGTCTTTTTAAAAATTAATCATTAATTTTGAGATCTTTTTTTACTTGAATATTTTTATTTTCTAGGTTCTATATCAAAGTAAGGGAATTTTTCATTTTTAAAGTCGACCCTGGACGTTTCAAGAATATACTTAAAAGTTTGTCTATGCGTAAGTTTATGTTTAAGTACATAGTATTTGCGGGGTCGAATTGGAACGAATCTCGTCGAGTCGAATATTTACAATGAACGTACTCAGTACGATGGTGGCACGACTCGTGAAGGCCGTTTGCGAGGTAATTTTCAAGTACAACGCTTCTCACTTCTCCTTACATTAATCTGCCCCAAATTTATTTATTTTAATTGCATTTTTTTAGCCTAAAGAATAAACTCTCACCAAGTGCCTTTTCCACTAAGCGCCCTTTTCACCAAGCGTCTTTTGCTCCAAGCGCCTTTTCCACCAAGCGCCTGTTCTCACCGAGCGTCCTGAGCACCGCATTATATTCACGTGCACAAGCCGGTGCCTGTCTGAAACAAGCACGCGTTTGGTGAGGAATACGGCCCAGAGCAACGGGCGCTTGGTAAGAGTCTAATCTAATAACAATAATTTAATATGACAAGAGAGTCCATTCTTTGCTACAGAGAAACTTTCGTTTACATATTTCCACGTTCAAACAATTTCCATTCCCCCAAAAAATTTCCAAACTAATATTCACTAAAGAACAAGCCTTCCAATCTTCATCCCATCAACAATCTTATTCCTGGTCCTCTTTCAAATTCTGGTTAAAACTCTGACCCAGCTCACCAGAACCCTCGAAATTCCTTCGACGAGCCTTGGCCCTAAATCCTCCACTACGAAGGAGATAAATCCTGAGCCTCTCTGCAGAGACTCTCCGTTGGAGAGGGGGTGGCTCTCCTCGAAGGTGAAGGTGAAGGAAGTGCAGGGGTTGAAGATTTAGGAGTGGGGGATGTATGATAAGGAGAAAATCTATGATGCGAAAGAGCCATGGCGGAAGGATAAAGAGGTCTGGGTGCTGCAGGACCAGAGGGTTGTTGGGTGCTGGATGCAGCCAACTGCTGTTGCTGTTGATGGTGAGCTGCAGCAAAAAGGGTGGGGCCAATTGACCCCCACCAGAGATGGCCCAATTGCTGTCGCTGCTGCTGCTGGTGACTGGAACTCGCTGCTGCTGATGCTGCGCCGGGGTAGACGAGAGTGGGGTTAACCAGGGCGTAGGGTGCTGCAGCAGCTGCAGCTGCCCTCAGGAGAAGTTGCGACTGAGCAGCCCAGAGGGCCTTTTCTTCTAAACTTAGGTTATTGGCTGCCCCGGCCTGCAATTGGTCAATCTCGAAAGGAAACCGGTGGGGGTACCTCTGCAGTTGCTGCTCAGCCAACATCGTCTCCATCGTCTCCCTGAAAGGATAACTGCTCGATTATGTACGTCGTCTCTTTACTAGAGGGACTGAATTTAATTCTAGGTTGGGGTAAATAAAATAAGGAGGCAGATTCAGGATGTTGTTTGGTTATTAGGGGTCATTCAAAAACCACGTCACGCTATGTTGAACACCTTTTTCTCCCCTTCCCTTCTTCGTCACATACTATGCAATACTGCCTCCTTTACCCCCCCCCCCCCATGTCAAACTCTCTTCTTTGGTTCCATTTTATAAGAGCATAAAGTAAAACAGACTCGACATGCCAAACTATCTCAAAACAGAAGAAATCGGGTGATTTTTGTCCAAAATAGAGAAATAATTTGTTATAAGAAAATGAATGCAGAAGTTCTACGCTGAATTCAATCTTATATAGCCCCTTAAGTATTTTAATCAAATATATTGCATTTTCATAATGAAAAAAAAATTTTTTACCAAAAGAGATGAGTTTTCAATGAAAGATTTAAGTTTTTAAGCTGAAAAGTCAAATTTTTCAGAAGACAGTTGACTTTTAAATGCAAAAAGATAAAGATGAATTTTTAAATCGAAAGAAGAATGAACTTGATTCACAAACAGATGTATGTTTAAACAAATAATCGAATCTTCAATTTTCAAAAATTAGAAAAGAAGAAGGCTTTATAAAAAAAAAAGTTGCATTTTTAACCAAAATAATTAAATTTTCAACACAATAGTCGAATTGGTAACCACGTAGTTCAATTTTTCGACGCAAAAAGATTAATTTTTAACCAAATGGAGAAATTTAAAAAAATTAAACGCTACTAAAAAAGAACCGTTAAATTTTTAACAAACTAATTAAGTTGTCAAAAAAAAGTTTCAATTCAAGCAAAAGAATTAAATTTTAACAAATTAGTTGAATTTCAAATTTTAAACAACTAATTAATTTCTAATAAAAAAAAAATTATTAACCAGAAATAAATTAATCAATACTTTAACTAAGAAAAGATTTTAATTACTATTTTCATTAATTTTAATTAAAGTAATTTCAAACGAGGAATTTTCAACCAAGAGCAAGTATTTTTCAATGAAAAAGTGAAGTTTATAACAAAAGAAAATATTATTCTTAAAAAAAGCAGTTGTATTTACAAGAAAATGGTTGAACTTTCAAGCAAAAGAGACGAATTTTTAAACAATCATTTAAATTTTCGAATTGCAAAGACGAATGTTTCAACAACAACAAAATTAACTCTAATCACCAACAGATACATTTTTAACCAAGTAGTCGAATCTTCAACTCAAGAAGAACAAAAAATAAAAGACTATTAATAAAAATAGTGAAATTTTTAACAAAATAAATGAATTTTCAAAAAGTAGTAGAATTTGCAACCACATAGTTCAATTTCTGGACGTAGATAAAGGATAACTTTTACATAAAAAAAGATGGATTTTTCAGAAAACAGTTAATTTAAAAAAAAAAAAATAATTAAATTTCCCACAAAATAGTTTGAATTTAAAGAAGCTAATTAAATTTCAAAAAAACTAGTCGATTTTTCAACTAAGTCTACAAGCAGCTATAAGTCTTCAACAATGAAAAATAAATTTTTAAGAAAGACGTTTAACTTTATAACAAGTAATTGATCTTTCAATAAAAAAAAGATTAATTGTTAACCAGACCTATAATAATTAATATTTTGCGCATGAAAAGATTTTAATTTTAACATTTCAATAAAAATTTTAACTAATTTCAATTAAAAACATTCGGAAAGATTAATTTTCAAGCAAAAGAGACGAATTAAAAAGGAATCATTTGACTTTTCAAACTACAAAGATGAATTTTTAAACAATAAAAAAAATTAATTCGAATCACAAACAGATGCATTTTTAACCAAATAGTCGAATCTTAAAGTCATAAAGGCAAATTTTTTACAAGACAGCTAAATTTCCAACTAAAAACTTTTCTGCAAGAAAATATGAATTCTTAATTCAAAAAGAGGAATTTCCACAAAAGCAGTTAAATTTTTAAAGAAAATAAAACTTCTTTAACAAAATAGTTGAATTTTAAACAAAATAACTGAATTTTGAAGGATTTCATCAAAAAGGACAATTTTCTGTAAGAAAGAACACTTTTCAACAAAAAAGTTGAATTTTTAACAAGTAAGGTAAGCTTTTAAACAAGTAGTTGAATTTTTAATGAAAAATATTAATTCTTTACTAGAAATACAATAACTGATATTTCAACCGACAAAAGACTTTAAATTTGAATCAATAACATTCGAAATGATAAAAATTTCAGAACAAAAGTAATAGTTGATTTTTTAAGCCGATATTATCAATTAAAAAAAGTCTTTTTTTCAACAAAATACTTGAATTTTCTGTGATGGTAATGGAATTAAAAAAAATAGTTTTAAACAAATTAGTTCAACTTTTAACCAAGAAAATCGATTTTCTCTGAAAAAAACACGAATTTACAACAAAAAACCTAATTTTTTTACTAAAAATGATGCATTTTCAATCAAAAATAAAATATTAGAATTTTCAGTGAAAAAAATTAACTTTCTGTAAAAAAAGAAACGAATTTGTAACAAAATAGTTCAATCACCAACCAAATTGTAGAATGTTTAACACAAATAATTATTATTCGCACCCCTCGCCCTTGGCAGTAGGACGTAGTTTTTGAACAATCCCTTTGTCAGCAATAAAGGTGGCATTAATTAAAATTTAATATCGAGAATGATTTCTTAGATATTTAACATTGGAAAAGTGATTCAATCAAGCATTGAGCTTTGAGAAACGGTAAAGGTTAAATAAAAATTTACACGGCGTATTATAAAGCCTTGAGAGGCGTAAATCCATCAAGTTCTTTGTACGAGAGGATCCTCTCGTGCCTTATTGGAAGATGCAATTCTTCATCAAATTAAGTACCAATCGAGGATTTGCCACTTAATACGACTCGTAGATTCCCTGCTACTTTCTAATCTACTCCTTATCGTATTTCTAATCATTTACTTGATTAAATACTGCAAACTAACCTTTCAAAATCCGTCAGTCGAGAAGAGTCCCTAAATCCTTTAGCAAATGGATTGCTGTCGATTTTCAGCTTTGTGATCTGAAAAAGAAAAAAGAAATATTTGCTTCAAAATAAAATTTTTTAATAAACAAAAGATTAGAAGAATAAATTTCTCCATTAAAAGTGGTTTCATTAACAAAAAATAAGCCATAGATTTGATAAGTTAATTCTAGTCAATGGGGATGATAGCTCCTTTAAAGTACTTCCTTTCGTTATCTGTATTTGCTGAATCGTATTCTTTTTTATTTCCTCTACATTTGTTTATGAGTCAAGATTTGAAGCTGAGCAGCTTACTCCGCAATTTCTAGTGAAACGCGACTTTAGACAATCGTTTCTCCAGAAATTTCTGAATAATCTGCTTGTCTTCAAATATGGGCTGAAAATTAAAAAAAAAATATTTTCTGAACATGAATAACCAAGTTTTTGGCAAAATCAAATGCATACTTTTCATTCGATGCGCTTGAACATCCTGAAATTTCACACTCTTGATAACAATTTGAAAATCTTGTTCAAGAGTTATTATTTTTCATTGAAGAGTCAACTGTTTTTATGAAAATTTGTATTTTTGGTTCGAAAATTATTCCGTTTTGGTTCAGGATTTTGTTGAAAATTCGTATTTTTTCAGTTTTGCATTTTTTTTCTTTATTGTATGTTTTTTTCAGTATTTTTTTTGTAAATTCGTTTTTTTTGTTTGTTGAATTGGACTGTTTCTGGATTAGAATGAACATATTTTTGACTGAAATTGAACTATTTTCATAAAAATTCATCTTTTTTAATTCAAAATTCCCTTACTTGGTTGAAAGTCTAAATTTAAAAAAATTACAATGTTTCAATTCAATTGTTTGGACTTAATTTAATTTATTTGAATGTAAAAAATATGATTTTTTGTTGTTAAAAATTCTATAATATAATTGAAAATTTTATTTAGTTGGAAATGTAATTATTTCGTTTAAAATTATCTTTTATGGTCAGAAGTTCAGCTAATTGGCTAAACCTTCTACTGCTTTGTTGATAAATAATTTTTTGGTTGAAGATTCCTCTTTTTGGTTGAAATTCTATCTATTGCATTTTTTGAAAATTAATCTTCTGTTCTTAAAAAGAATATTTTAGGTTAAAGTATTTTGCTTAAAAATTATCTATTTGGCTTAAAATGTAACTATTCGATTTTTTGTTGAAAATTCATATTTTTTTGTTGAACTCAACTATTTAACCTCAAATGTACAACTAATTGGTATTTTTATTGAAAATTGATCATTTCTAGTTGAGAATTTATTTTTTTGGTCGAAAATAAACTTTTTTTCTTAAAAAATCACATTTCCAGTTGAAAATTCCACCATTTAGTAAATAATTTTTCTTTTTGGCTTTAAAATTCAAGAGTCGTTTTAAAAATTAATTTATTTTGTTCAAGTTGTTTTCTTGGTCAAACAATAATTTTCTTGCCAGAAAATTAGTCTTATTTTTTTGGGATTCACTTCATTGATTTCAAAATTAACTTCTTTGTTAAAAATTCGTTTTTTGTTTTAAATAATAATTTTTTTTTATCTGAAAATTACACAACTCTATTTTCCATCAAAAATATATTAATTTATATTTCGACTTCAAATTTGAGAAGTTAACTCTCTTTTTTATTTTTTGATAGAATTTTGGTTCAAGTTACTTTTTGGAGGAGGGGAAAGTAGAAAAAATACGGTTATCAACGAGGTTACAGCAGGGCGTGGGGGAGGACAGTCTAAAAATTTGTTGTTTAATTTGAAACAATTTTTTTACAACGTAATAATTATGTTCCCACTTTTATGAACAAAAAAAGATCACACGGTATATTTTTTTTAAAGCAAGTGTCGACTTGGCCCCACTGCTGAATTATCCCCACTGCCGACTTATCCCTACTGCCGACTTATCCCCAATGCTGACTTATCCCTACTGCCGACTATCCCTACTGCTAACTTAGCCCCACTATCCCTAATTTATGGACGATGCCTTACCATCACTTCAGAAAACCAGCACTCATTCGCTTTGCACTTATTTCACTAATTGGATTTGAAATAGGACAAGTCAGAGGTTTCTTGAATGATTTTCGTCTACTGAATTTCAATTTTCAATTTTCAATCCACTATAAAATGGACACTTTCCAGCTGAAGTCAAGCCTACAGACTGTAATTGGCGAACCGAGTGAATGAAAAATTCAACTGCATTCGGCCTTGCACTCACGTGGCAAATTGCAGACTCGGTGATCTTATTATACGAGTGCAGTGGCTTCACTGCTAAATTACGTCACCCGGACGGCAACGATCCGTGTCGGAAAAGCTTCGTCTAGAAATGCCATGTACCATCGATCGGGAGTCAACGGCTCGTAAAATTAGTGGGACTAGTCGAAAAAAAGAGAATTGCTTCAGAGCGGTTCAGATAGATACAGAAGGGGATTTCTCCCATGTGATTGGGAACAAAATGACCCTCACACCCCATCCGATTGTCGTCTAAAAATATCTCCCTTATCAGAAAATGATGGTGCGAATATAAATAACATTAAATTCAATCCAATGTATCATTTAGAAAGGTAGAAAATTAACTATTTTGTTAAAAAATAATATTTTTGGATGGAAAATTCAATCTTCTAGAAAATTCGTCCTCTTTGCTTTGAAATTGAAGACATTTTTTGTTCAAGGAATCTGTATTATCATCAGAGAAAAACAGAAGTTCTTATAGTCTTTACAGACTGGATGGTGCTATAAATGAAGAATTATTTAAATTAAATTTTTCGAAAAAATATAATCTCCTTTCACTCCGTTGGCAATCGAACCACAGAACTTCCTACAGCTCATCGGGTGCTTTCCCATTAAGCTACTAGACAGATCATCCAGTCTGTAAAGACGTTAAGAAATTCTGTTATGCTCTGATAATAATACAGATTCCTTGAAAAAATTGACTTGTAACACCTGGAATTATAATGCGTCTATTTCTAAAGAAGGATTCTTCTCTGGATCTCTCTAGTAGCTTAATGGGAAAGCGACAACCGGCAATCGGAAGTTCTGTGGTTCGATTCTCAGCGAAGGGAAAGGAGATCTTCTTTCAGACAAAATTTAATTTAAAAAATTGTATTGTTTAATCTTCCAACTTCTTATCAGCTATTTTACTTCTACGAAGACTTCTTACATTAAAATAATAGTCTACATTATATTGTATTTGGTCAATAGTTTGCTATTATTTAAAAAAGGTATCTCTTTTATAGGGGAAATCCTTTTATTAGTATTTTACTAATCTAATATTCTACGAAGCTTGAAAAATATTTTCGAGAAATTTCAGCAAAGGATTTGTAGCTTTTCTAAATCCCAGTTCGTGACATTAATGCTCATCCAGGGAGGATATAAGCTTATAAGCTTTCTGACCGGAACCACCTGTGTATCCGTTTCATTCATGGGTGGCCTTTTGGGGTAACGCGAAACTAGGGTGGTTCAATTTTCAATAAATTATTTTGCTTGTGGGTGTTCCTGCCAGTTGAGGAAATATTTCCTTAAAAAACAAAACTTCTAGGGTCAGGGTTAATTGGTGTTTTTTATTACCATATCCTTCCTAAAATAAACAAATACTTAAGAAGCCGGAAAAACGCATTGCGATTTAAAATGAAAAAACTTTCCTATCCAAGGCAGGGTGGTCACAAAACTTTGTGCATAAAATTGCCTGATTTACTCCTAACCGATTTCTCATTGTACCTAACCATAAAAAAAGATCAAAATTCGAAGCAATATAAGGTGATGGGCGAGGTAAATTTTTAGATTAATCTAGGATTCCCAAATTTCGCAAGCACGCCAGGCGAAGAGATTGTTTTTAATTTTAATTTATAAATTAATAATTTCTGATTCTCAGGAAAAGTGACTAATATGCATTCATAATGTAACTAATTTTATTTTAATTTAAAAATATTTTAAAACATTTGATGAAATATTCAGTAATTTCAGACGAAATCAAAGAAACTTCGGATTAATTCATAACATTTCAATTCAAATTAAATTCAAGTTAGATTTAAATAAATGAATAAGAAATTTAAAAATGTAATTGGTTTAACAAAAAGTAAAGTGAAATCAAAAGCATTGATGGAAAATGAGAAGAATTCGAAAAGATTTATAAAAATTCATGGTAAATTGAAAAAAAAGTTAAATAAGAACAATTCGAAAACATAAAAATGTTCATTAAATTCAGTAAGTCTTAAATGAATTTAAAAAAATTCGAATGAATTCAATAGAATTGGATGAAATTTCTAAGAATTTAAGGTGAGTTTTAAAAAATTCAGGATAAGTTAAATAAAATAAATTACAGAAAATATTCTAAAATTTCTTTGAGGCTTTGAAACCCTAAAATCTCGTTAAAAAATTCCGTGAAATAAATAAAAATATTATACAATCTTGTGAAATTCTATGAAATCTGATATTTTTTGAAATTTTATAAAATTTCCTAATGTACCTTTCGAGATTTGAAATTCCTTAAAATCATCAAAATCCTCTGAAATTTACTAAGTCTCTTTAAAATGCCTTGGAATCTTTTACAATGTCCTAAAATATTGAAAATCATTTGAAACTTTTGGAAACTCTTAAAATACCTTGAAAGTTTTTACAATGCCCTAAAATCTTTAAAATCCTTAGGAATACCTACAAAAGAATAAAATATTTTTATAATTTTTAAGAATCTATTAAAATACCCTTAAATATGTCAAATCTTTTTAAATCTTTTAAAATCCCTTGCAGTTATTAAGCTCTCAAAAATTTATTGAAACTTTTAGTAATACCCTAAAACGTTTAAAGTCTTTTGGAATATCTTCAAATTATTGAAATTTGTTTAAATTTGTTTGAAATATTGTAGAATACCTTCAAATATGTAAAATCTTAAAAAATTATTAGCAGTTTTTTTGGATCTCGAAAA
>NC_046665.1:104537180-104560584 GCF_010883055.1 Belonocnema kinseyi | reverse complement strand
ATTTAGAATTTCATAAAACTTTTCCAAGCTCTTGAAAAATTCTTGGAATTTTTAAAAATGTCCTCAAATCTTTAAAATCCTTTGGAATACTTACAAATTATTAAAATCTATTAAAAATTCCTTGGAAGTTTTAAGAATACACTAAAATCTTTTATATCTTTTGATCTTTCTTGATACTTTTCAAAGATCTTAAAAATGTATCGAAAGTTTTAAAAATGTCCTAAGATTTCTAAAAACTTTCGCAACATATAAAAATCATTGAAATCTATAAAAAATTCCTCGAAACATTTCAAGATATCCTAAAATATTTCAAATCTTATGAAATATTTGAAAGTCCTTTGAAATTTGCTAAAGCTAATACAAATTATTAGTAATTTTTAAAATAGCTTGAAATATTTAAAATCTTTTGGAATGCCTTAAAATTGTTGAAATTTGCTTAAAAATAATCCCCTTGAATCTTTTGAAACACCTTAAAATATTTTGAATCTTTTGAAATCTTTTAAAATTTAATAAAACTTTTTACAGCCCTTGAAAATTCCGTGTAATTTTTTTAAATGTCCTAAAGTCTTAAAAATCCTTTGGAATATGTAAAATGATTAAAATATATATAGAAAATTCCTTGGAAACTTTCCAAATACTCTGAAATATGAGCAATCTTTTACAATGCCTTGAAGTTTTTCTAAACTCTAAAATATTTATCAAAATTTTTAGAATTACCCTAAAAACTTAAAAGTCTTTTGGAGTCTTTTTGAAATCTTTTAAAATCCCTAAACATTTTTTCAATCTCTTGAAAATAGCTTTAAATATTAACAAGTTTCCTAAAATATGTGAAATACAGTGAAAAATTTTTAAATACCTTCAAACATTTTTAAAGCCATGAAAATTTATTGAAAGTTCTAAAAATGCCCGAAAATATTTAAAATCCGTAGAAATACCTTAAATTATTTAACTCTAATAAATTTTCTTGAAGTCTTTCGAAATATTTGAAAATTGCTTCACATTTTTCAAACAGTAGAAAATTTCTCAAAATTTTGATAACTAACCCAAAATCTTCTAAATCCTTTGAAATTCCTTTAAGTGATTGAAATCTATTGAACAGAAATTCATGAAAAAAGTCCCCAACCAATAGGTTAATTTATTGAAAGAAAATTGATTAAAGTGATCTTCTTACTTAAAAAAGTGACTATAATGACTTTATCTTTAAAAAGTGACATTGCGAGTAAAATCGAATAATTCTGAACTTTTACTATTATCCCCACCGCCTAATAATTATCCAGTGACTCCTTCCCCCAATCATAAAAAATAATAAATAAGTAAATAATTAGTTTCAGGAAGAATTAGCGGGGTCCTTCGAGCCGTCGCTCGCGCTAGATTGCCGAGCGGCTAAGATGCAAGGAAATTGAATAAAAATGACTCGCGGCGCTAATTGTAAGAAGTTTTAAGTTCTTGTATCGGTCCATAAGGCGCTCGCTATTGGTCGATTTTATGGTTCGTCTTACAGTTAAAAGTTAAAGTCTACAGTTTTCTCGTGCGCTTCAAGGATTGGCCATTTAACTCGACATCCGTTTTCGACGCGCGCAAGGCACCCATAAAACTACAGAAGAGGGCTTCGGTGCGAGATAATGACAAGCTGTACATTCGACTATCAATTATCGCGTTTTATGTCCTCGCTATTAGACGGCAGTACGTTACTTCAGCCATTAATGCACGCGTCAAAGAATGTTACCTACAAGTGCTTAAGATGTTTCCCTAGCAAGTATATACTCTCTTAAGTAATAATAACATCTTTATGGCCATTTTTATATCGAATCTCTCTATTAGCTCAGTAATTGAATTGCCATCGATTCCGTTCGACAGAATCTTCCCACGATCTCGAAACTCATGCAGAAGCTTCGATCGGGATTTGAAAGGACCCTGTCTAGTTTTTCCTACTTGTGCTCGGACACTAATCAGGCGCTGGTCGGGAAAAATAGAGAGGGCCAGGCTAGTTTTGTATAGCTGTTTTAGCCGGGTTCTAGCTAGAACTTCCAACAAAGTACTAACGGAAATACCCTTTTACCGCCCGGCTGGACCCTTGCTGTTTTCCAGTACGTTCAATATTCAGCTGTTCTGTGAATAACTGTTTTATACAAAATTCGTCCTTTTGAATTATAAATTCTACAAGTTGGTAGAAAATTTAGCTATTCTTTTTTTAATTCGCTTTTTCTTAATTCAACATTCTTTTCAATAATGATTGCTTTATTTTATGTTTTGTTAAAAAGTGATCTTTTTACACTAAAAAATCAACTATTTGGTTTAAAAATACGTCTTTTTGGTATAAAAGCAAATTTTTTGTTAAATTATATTATGTTTTCTCGGGTTTTATTTTGTAAAAAAATTCGTTTTTATGTTTTAAAAGACTGAACAATTTAACAAAAAATTCAACTGTTTGGTCGAAAATTCCACTGTTTTGTAAAGAATTCGCTTTTATAAGTTCAAAGCCATTATTTGCCGATAAAAATGGATTCATTTCATTTTTTGTCATAAAGGATTCTTTTTAGACTAAAAATTCAAATATTGGCTTGAAAATTCGTTTTTTTTTAAAGAAATTAATCCTTAAGGTTGAAACTTCAACTATTTGGTTAAAAATGTATAGATTTTGTTCAAACTTCGTCTTTTTGGTAGAAATTAAAATTTTTTAATTCAAAGTGCAACTCTTTGGTTGAAAATTAATCTGTTTTGGTTGAGGATTCAACTATTTTGCTAAAAATCCGTCTGTTTTGATTGAATTATATTTTGCTTTACTTCAAAAGAATATTTTGTTTTGTGAAATATTAATCATTATTTTATTGAAAATTCATCTTTTGAGGTTAAAATTTATCTCCTTCCGTGAAAATTAAATTACTTTCTTAAAAATTGATGTTTTTGGTTGAAGATTCATAATTTTAGTAGAAAATTTATCCCTTCGGTTATAATTAACTACTTTGTTAAGTTTTTCTTTTTCAGTGTAACAAATAATTTTTTATCTGAAAATTTTACCATTTCGTCAAAAATGAAATTTTTTGCTGAAATTTCATAATTTTTGGTTGAAAATTAAACTTTTTAAGAAAGAACGTCTTTTTGTCTTAAATATTCAACAATATACTAAAAAATTGAACTATGAGGTAGAAAATTTTACTGTTTTGCAGAACATTTTTTTATTTAAATTTAATTTTTTCAAGGGGAAATTTAACTATTCCATGTATTATTAAAAACTGGTTTTTTTATTTACAGATCAAACTATTTGGTTAAAAATGCTGTAGTTTGTTGAAAATTCGACTTTTTATGGTAGAAAAATAATCTTCTGGGTTAAAAACTAATATATTTTGCTCAAAATTTCTTTTTGAGCTTCAAAACTATCTTTTCTAACTTAGCATAGAAGGATTTAGTTAAAAATAAACTTTTTTGTTGAAATTTGATACATTTAGGCTGAAAATTCAACGGTTTTGTATAGAAAATTCATCTTTTTGTCTTGAAAATTCAAGAAATTGGTAGAAAACTCGTCTATTTATGTAAAAAAATAATGTTCTAAATAAATATTTAAGTGTTTCAATTTTGGTTAAAAGCTGATCTTCTTGTCTCAAAGAAATTATATAAGCATTCAATAATTTGATGGAAAATAAAACTATTTGGTTGTAAATCAACTTTTTTGTTTAAAATTCATATTTTTGGTTGAACATCAAACTATTTCCGAGGAAAATTAAACTTTTCAATTAAAAATTAAACTATTTATTTCAAAATTAGATTATTTTATTAGAATTTTTGTTTTTGTTAGTAAAAATTACTTTTTCATATCTGAAAGCTTAGTAATTCCATTTTTGGCTGAATTTTTTTCTTTATAGGTTGAAAATTCAACTATTTGGTGGAAATTTCATTATTTTATTAAAAATTGATCAATTTACGTAGCAAATTAATCTTTTTTGTTGAGTTTATCAATTTCGTTGAGAATTTAACTATTTTGGTAAAAATTTTACTTTTTCAGTTGAATACATATGTTCTAAATTTAAAATTAAAACCTTCTCTTAGTTTAAAATTTAACTGTTTACTTAAAAATTCATGTATTTTGATAGAAAACCTTTCAATATATCTACATTTTTTAATTTATTTACTTGATAAATTACAGAAATTATGACAATGTATTAGGAGGGGAAAAACCTAAAACTTGTTGACAATATTATTATTATTATTATTTAAAAATAAAAGATACAGGCTCGCCAAGATTTATTTTTTCCCTTGTTTCAATACTTTGTCGAAGCTTCAATAATTTTATTAATTCGTTAAATTGAAAATTTTAGATATCACTCAGTATTATTTGTCAACATTTGATTTGGAAATATATGTTCTATTGCTCGTTATAATGATAAATTTTCACTTTACAGAAGTTTTAGCATCGTATATGTTGTTGGTTATATTTTACTTTTTTTTTTAAACTAAAAATCCTTACCAAATACAACTTCTTTTCGAAGCAATAAGAACATTTTCAAAATAAATAAAAATTCCGCGAGACTCTCTTAAATTTATCTAACGAAATTATATTAAAAATTTGAAAAAATAACTTCAATAGTCTATAAAAAAAACCCCGGATAATAAAATATGTATAATAAATAACTTAATAGAATCTTCCCCAATCTAAAAAATCTTCTATTATGAAAATCTCCGCTTCTTCCCCTAATTTATTTATCATCCGCTCACGCTTTTATTCTCAATCGCCGTAAAAAATGGACTACATCTAAATTCATAATAAATTCCCTTCTGTGATAAAAGTAGTAAGACGATTTTGAATTACTTTTCCAGGATCGCAGCCTTTTCCAACATTTGCGTCGAAATAAGTTTTCATTCAAATGAGTCTTTCTTCCCCTAAAAGTCAGTCTTTCTTAAATGTCAGCCACTTGATAAGCCCTCACATCGCCACCGGATCTGCCAAGGGGCCAACCTCAAGATGTCAAGATCAGCTTTGACGTTTTACCGAAAAGTTTCCCATCACGAGAGACGTTTGGAGTACATCCAGATTATTTACTCGGTAAGACAAACCCTCTTCTTTATTCTTGGAGGAATCTTGAAATAAAGGAAGGAAGTAATGAATTGGCTCTGTATTAATATAGCTAATGTGTTAGGTATACAGACTAATTTGGTGCCTTTACTTAATGTCTTGTAAATTTTAGTCGAACATACATTTTTTTTCTGCTTCAAGCTTGAAAATACAATATAATAAGGGTGGTGGACCTGCGGACCGCGGTTCTGCGGGCGGTGGTCTTGCAGACTTAATATTTTTGCATTCTAATTACAAAAATTCAGCTAAGGCGGCCGAAAATATTTTTTCAGGCTAAGGAGAAGGTGCAGTGACACGTAAAATGTGCAAAAATTGGTTCCAGAAATTGAACAATAATGATTTTTTAATATTCTTTAATTGGAATTCAACAAGCATGGTGTGTCTCAAATGTTCCTTGTTGGGCGCCATTGTATTCGCAAATGATTTTTAGGTTGAGTCGGCAAGGCCGCCAACAATTATATTGTGTAAATAAATAAATATAAAATTAAATGACTTTTTAATTATCATAAATAATAAATTATAAATATGTAATTTTTAATTTAAATAAATAATTAAAGTTTGACCAAGAATCACAAGATTTCTAAATAAGGACACTGAATTAACTTGTAGATCTAATATTAGTGGTTATTTGATTGTTTCAATAAAATTCTTTTTGGTTCAACCATGGAACATAAAAATATATATATATGTTTGATCCAACTAAATATTGTTCCAGTTTCATCCAAATTTTTTGTACTTTATTGAATTTGATTGATTGAAAAAAAATTGAACTCATAAAACATTTTGTTTAATGGACCGAACTATTTTGAAACGCCCGATGAGGGACACATTCAGAATCAAAACTTTTTTGAAACAAAAGAACTATTTTCTTGAGAATTCATTAAAATTTGGAAAAATCGCAAACAAATTTTGGTTAATTAAACAAAATATTTGATGAGCCCAATTAATTTTTGTTTTTCTAACCGACCAAATACTTCAACTAATAAAAACATTACTTAAAGCAACTAAAAAATTTAGTTCAATTTTTCCTGAAAAGTGCACCTGATGTACTCATAACAAATCAAAAAGGACTTTTTAATAGTTGAACAAATTTCAGGAAAATAAGGCGTCAGGCGTAAAATTAGGCGTTATAATATTTCTTACAAAAGGCTTTGAGACTGTTAACATTTTTTTTTAAATTAAATTTTGTTGTTGAAAATTGAACTGTTTGGTTAAAAATGAACTTTTTAGTTGAAAAGAGAATTTTTTGTAGAAAACTTGTCTTATTGTCTGAATAATTGAACAATTTGGTTAAAAATTAATTAATTTTTGTATAAAAATTACACTATTGAATTTTTTCTTACAAATTAATCTTTTTTAGTTTAAAAATTCAACTATTCAGTTGAAGATTATTGTAATTGATTAAAAACTCATTATTTCGGCAGAAAATTAATCTGTTTGGTTAAGAATTCAACTATCCGGTTAAAAAATTACGTATTTATTTGGTTGAACAATCATCTATTTTGGTTTACGATTAATCATTTTAGCTGTAAATTATTTTTTGTTTGTTTTGAATATTGATTTTTTATTTGTTTAAAATTTATGAATTTCTCTTTTCAGTTTAAAACTAATCTGTTTTTGAAAAAATTTCATCTTCCTTGGATAAAAATTTTATATGTTTAAGGATTTAACATTTTTGTTGAAAATACTTATTTTTGGTTTTTAATTTTTTCAACTTAAAATTCAACTATTACAGTTAAAACCTCAACATTCTAGTTTAAAGTTTATAACTTTGAGTGAAACTTGAACTTTTTTGTTGAAAATTTATCGTTTTTGATTTGAAATTCAACTAAAAATTTATTCCATTAATTCTTCCAAATTGACTTTTTGGCTTAAAAATTCGGTCATTTTTATTAAAAATACCTCTTTTTTTATGATTTAATTAATTTGTTGAAAAATTAACTCTTTGATTCAAAAATTGAACTATTTTGTTTATAGTTGGTTCGTTCTTTTTTTAATGATTAACAATTACAGCCTTTATTTAAAATTCATCTTTTTGTTAATAATTGAACTGTTTTATAAAAAATTCGTCATTTTGGCTTGGAAGTAAATCTGTTTTTAGTTCAAGTTTCATTTTTTGTTGTTGAAAATTTGACCATTTTGAAAAATTTATCTCTATATGTAAAAGACTCAAGTATTTCATTAGAAATTCAAATATTTTCTTAAGAAACCTCTTTTTTTAAATTCAACCGTTTTATTTATTACTCGTCTATTTGAGCAGAAAATTCGTCCTTTTGAATAAAAATTCATTTTTTTCGTACAAAATTCAACTGTCTTCTAAAAAATTTAAGTGTTTTCTTTATTGATTGAAAATGTAACTATTTTGTTAAAAATTGATTTTCTTAAAAAGTCATCTTTCTAGTTGAAAAGTATATCGTTTTGTAAAATTTTTATTCTTTCCGATAGAAAATTCATCTTTTTTGTTTTAAATAAACAAATATTTTTAAAATCCAAAATTGTAATCAAAAATTTTATTGTTTCATTCCGTTTATAAAAGATTTTATGCTAAAAATTTCAAAAGAATCAAGCGCTTATCTTTAAATATTAATGAGCAGGAAAAATAAAAAACTTTTCAGAGAAAATCAGAGAAAAGTAAGGGAAGTTTGAAAACGAATTTTTTTGGCCACCCTGATAAATGGATTTTTCCCTTTTTCTTCCACTTTTTTTTCTTTAATCTTATCTCTAATGAGCCAAAAATGGAGGTATTTTGGAAATCTGTTTTCTAATGGTTAATCTTTTCCACGCTTGTTTTCCATAAAATTATTCATGATAAAATAGATTACTTATCAATCTTAAATAACAAATTTTTACATAGAGACACTGAACTTATTATTTGTTCTAATCTGGAGGGTTTGCTTACGAATATTTTGAGAGTTCTCTTAATTCAATAAAAATAATGTTATCTCAATTTTTAAAAAGAAGTCCTTTATTCACGTTTATGTGAAAAGAATGAATTTTAATATTAGGAATTTTATAAATGCATTAATTTTTTGGATTATTTCTTTCCCCTTTTTAAAAATGTAATAGTCTAAATATATTGGTTCAGAATCAGCCCCCCAAAAAATGGATTTAATTACATGTCCTATGTTCTTTCAGACTTCCCTAATTTCTTTCAAAACTAGTGCTCCCTCTTGGGCCCTGCCCCAAATTAGGAGCCGCAGCCGCTCCTCTAAATTCAAATTATTTACTTAGTAACACAACCCCTCTTCTTAATTTAAAGAAAAAATCTTGAAATAAAGAAAGGAAGTAAAGAATTGACTCTATTCGTGAGAGTGAGGGTGTACGACTGTACAAGAAGAAAGTTGGTAGTTTGGACAGCTTCGGGTGGGTGGTCCAATTACCCCTCGTTTTCGCGCTCACGAGCGAGCAGCACGTGCATAAGGGACCGGGGTAATAAGACTCTCTTTCCTTCAAAGCTAAGCCCGACTAAGCCGAGAGGTGGAGAAGGAGCTTCGGTTTTAGTTACGATTCTGCTGACATCATTAGCCAAACATCTGGCCCACTTCCCTCGCCAAATCACACGTCGTTGTTTTACGATCGTACTCGTCCGGGCCTAAAGAAAGGCGACCCCCTTTGATCGGATTCTAACAGATTTTCACCAAACCTCCTCTTACGTTCGCAAACTTGAACCAGTCCACTCTCATGGCTCTGGAAACGAATATAGATACTCACCAATGTGTTCAAACAAGTTTCATTGAGGGTAATCGCGACAACTTATTGACCACGCCCAATTATTGGTCACAGAAAAATCGAACATACACTAAGATGGGGCTAACCGCGATACTTTAGGAAAACCTGGCCGCTCATGATTTCATATTTTTATTATACCATTCTTATTAGTATTATTATTATTATTATTATTATTATTATACAGTTCTTATTATACCATTAGGCAAAAGCCTTTTCGGGGTAGGAGCGACTCGCTAAGTCCAGGTCTCGCTGCCGTACAGCACATTGGGTGCAAGCACAATATTTAAATCTGCACTTGCACCCACTGTGCTATCATGATTCTGTAAACGAATATAGATCATCACCAATGTGTTCAAACAAGCTTAATTAAGGGCAATCGCGACAATGTGTTAGCTACCCCCAATTATTGGCCACCGATAATACGTTGAAGAAACGTAGTTACTCATAATTTTATATTTTTATTATTGTTATTATTATTATACCATTAAGCCAAATCCCTTTTGGGATAAGCGCGACTTGCTGGTTCCAGGTCTCGCTGCCGTACAGCACATTGGGTGCAAGCACAATATTTAAATCTGCACTTGCACCCACTGTCCTCTCATGACTCTTGAAACAAATATAGATCATCACCAATGTATTCAAACAAGCTTTATTAAGGGTAATCATTACAATATTTGGGTCATCGCAAATTCGAATATACTACAAGTTGGGGTTAGCCTAGGACACGTTGGAAATACCTGGATACTAATAATTTCGTTTTTTATTGTTATTTTTATACCATTAAGGCAAATTCCTTTTGGGGTAACCGCGACTTACTGTGTCTAGGTCTCGCTGCCGTACAGCACATTGAGCGCAAGCACAATATTTAAATTTGTACTTGCACTCACTGTGCTATCATGATTCTGTAAACGATTATAGATCATCCCCAATGTGTTCAAACAATCTTAATTCAGGGTAATCGGAACAATGTTTAGGCCACCCCGAATTATTGGCCACTAAAAATCCAAATATACTGCAAGTTGTGTCTAGCCGGGATACGTTGGAAAAACCTAGACACTCATAATATCCTATTTTTGTTACTGTTATTATTATACCATTAAGCCAAATCCCTTTCGGGTTAAGCGCGACTCACTGGGTCCAGGTCTCGCTGGCGTACAGCACATTGGGGGCAAGTACAGATACATATATTGTGCTTGCACCCACTGTGCTGTACGGCAGAAGGACCTGGACCCATCAAGAAAAGAATTAAAATTTAATTTTCTTTTTTTTCAAAATAAAAATCCGCAAAATTTTCGCGCGCTTTTAAATGTTAATTCAGTTGTTACCTTTTTCGATTACGAAATCATTCAGTTTACAATATGTGATTCTATAAATTTTTTTCCAACAATTTTCCGTTTTAGATCTTCTTTTTGAAACTTACTCTTCTAATGTGTAGAATTTTTTAATTTTAACAAGAAATTGAATTTCTGAATTTGAAATTCTAAATCTGTTGAAAATTAAACTATTAGGCGACTTTGTCGTTATAAATTCAATAGCTTTAATGGAAAACCATTAATAGCTACACAAATTTAAACGTGCGATTGAATCTTTGTAAAGTATTTTTAATTTACAAATATTTTCCAGCTAATAGATTCATAATTAAACGATTTTATTCGATTTCAAATCCTGTTGCAATATTCATTCAGTGTCTTATGTTCCATTTTTACCCATTCAATTTGAAATTTTTTAATTAAAATTTTTTTATTCAATATGAATCTGAGAAAATAGAAAAGAATTTTATAAATTTTGAAATGTTTCAAGAAAATGAACAAAATTTTTTAAGATTCCTGGGAAAATTTATAATTAATTTTGATTTTGAAAAATTAATTTTGAGAGAACATTCAACAAGATTTCAAAAGATTTTCAAAACAAAAATCTGGAAGATTTTTAGGCTAATTGTTTTATTTTGCAGGATTTAAAAAAAGTAACAAATTGTATGAGTCTTGGGAAAATTCAAATTGATTTATTTTGGACTATTTATTGTAAGAAAACCCTCAAAAATATTTCAAAAAATTTCAAAATATTTCCAAAATTATCAAGCAAGAATTTGGAATCTTTTAGGACCATTTCTTTTATTTTACAGGAATTCTTTACATATTAGAAAAAATGCGATTTATAATAAAAGACAATTAAAAGTTCTGAAAAAATTTGAAAAATAATGTCAAATTTGAAAATGTATCCAAAAATTTTAAATAAAATGTAGATTTATGAGGATTTAGTAATAAAATTTCAAGCCTTCAGAAGATTTTAAGAGATTTCAAAGCATTAAAACAAATGTCTTAAGATTCCTGGGAAAGTGAAAAGAAATTTTATGTTGAAAAATTAATTTTAAAAGATTCAAAAATGAATTTTGCTGCATAAATAAGAATCAAATTTTAGGTGGAAAAAAATGAATTTTTAATTTTTAATTTTTTAACATAAAACTCTTTAAAATGATGTGATTTAAAATATTTACAAATTTCTTGATTCATTTTTTAATTTAAAGCATTTCAAATGATATCCTGGATTTATAAATTTTAAAGAAAAACCTTTGAACTGTTCAATTTATATAATTTAAAAAATTTAAATTTTGGATTTAAACGGCATTCAAATTGGAATTTGTTTAATTGAAAAATTCTAAAAGCTTCTATTTAATGCATGTAAACTTAAGAGCGTTTCAAAAAGAAATTTTTCCGGTTTTTATTTCAAAAGTTGAGAAATTAAAGTTTCACTTTGAATTCTTTAATTTGCAGTTTATCTTTAAATAAACAAACGTTCAGCTTAAGGGGTTTTAATTTTTTTAATTCATTGACCGTCGAAATTTTTTTTAAATTGAGGCAAAATCGGTGAATGATACAACAATGACTAGAAGCTAAAGAAAAGGCGCTACTGTTAGGGACCACTTTTGTTAAATATCAACCCAATTTTATTCTTAAATAAAATGTTCTTAATAATATATGAAATTCCTTCTGTTTGGAAAAAATCCAGTTTCGCAGCGACCTTTGCGTGAGAGATATCACTTCAAGATTGATCCCACCGCTGCCACCTCTCCTTCCTTGAATAGGAGAAGCAGAACTGATTACAGAAATGAATTTGCGAATCAAATATAACTTTTTTTAACCTTTGTTTTTAAATAAGGTCCTAAAAAATATTTTTAAATGATATTTAGGGCTTTTGAGATTTCTATTTGATTTATCAATCTTGAGTCCTTATTGTCGATATTAGTTAATTATTTATCTGTCTACGCACTTAGGATGGATAAATTTTGGCTCGTGCAACTCGATTGTGTAAATTACAGAGCTTTCGAATTAAACATTTTTTAATCTTGAATTTTTAAAGTTCAAAATTCAACAGTTCCAATTTAAGTGCTTTAATTTGCAGTTTAATTTTGACTACTTCAAATTGAAAACTTTCGGTACCCGAAGAAAACCCGGACATCTTTTTCCCTTCATCAAAAAGGCTACCTTATTATTTTAACAAAAGCTTCACTAATTTGAAAACAAGTCTTCTATAAATAAAATGAATCTCCAATTCGGAAGCTGTAAGGCTGACTGATTGTAAGTATCCCTAAAACAAGAAACGAAAACGTATGAGGCCAATAAGCAAATGTCGAGCAACTCCTCAAAGTAAAGTGAAGGCTTTACAAATTGAGCCAACTTCTACTTCGACAGGCAGTACCAGTTCATAAATAGAACCCTTTGTGCACTTTGTTTCCAGATGTAACCTTTTACCACTCGAAATCCGAGTAAAGCCATTTTACTCACAGAAGGAAAAGCACCAAAACTCTTTAGTTCGGACTGTTACAAACGAGCCGGTAAAGCAAACTTTCGTTTTCATAGCACAAAAATTGCGCAGACAAAGCGCACATGTTTCCAATTAGGGTCCTGCCTCGGGAGCTAAATTCTTTTTCGCTGTGTTGAATGTTGGATGTCGACATATCAAGACCCTCGTCGAAGTTATCAAAAAAAGATGTCATTTTTTCCCTGTATCCGCTTTCAACTCTTCAATGATATATGTCTCATTTAAAATTTTATTTTGAATTTTATTTTCTCGGGGGCGGTTCATACACCAGATCACACTGGCACAGAAGGGGCGGGGGGGGGGGGGGGGGGGGGGGGGGTAACAGTTTGTGTGACGAAATTCACACTTATTATTTTATTAGAATTTTCATACTGTTTTTCACATTCATGTCAATAACAATTTTTTTGAAAAATAAAAACAAGTGATTTTGTTTTACAACTAAAGCATTTTAATACGAACCTCATACTACTTCCACTGTTTATCTCTTTGACCCTTTTTAAAATAATTTCTCTTTCTACTCCTGTTAAAAAAAAACTTCCCCTTTTCTTGCTTTTCTCTTAATTAGACATTGACCTAATAGAATCCAATACAAAAATCATAATATTTTGTGTTTAAAAATAATTCTTCATAATACTATCGGTCGGGGTTTTTCAATAAAAAAAATTGTAAATAAAGGTATTTGTACCCTAATTTTGGTACAAAAACATTTTATTTTTACGTGTAGATAATGTCTTTAAAATTCTACTATTTGGTTGGAGTAGTAACTCTTTTGTTGGAAATTCCTTTTTGTTTAAGTTAAAAATTCGTTTCTTTTAGAAGAAAATTAATTTTCTGAACTGGAAACTTCATTCATCCATTTTTGGCTAATAATTTATCCTTTTTAGTCGAAAAATCCACTTAAAAAATTTGTTATTTAAAACTTAGCTCTTTGTTATTTAGCATTTGTTTTAAAGTTGTACTTTCGGACAAATTTATTTTATTAGGCTAAAATTCAAATATTTTGTCATAAATGCTTTTTTTTAATTAATAGTTTTAACTGAATATTTAATTCTTCTGTTTTTGGTTGAAAATTGATCGTTTTAAGCTAAATATTTATCTAATTGATTTTTTGTAAGAATTTATCTTTTTGGACTAAAAATTAAATTAATTGGTTGAAAATTCAAAAACTTTGTTGAAGATTCATTTTATTAGTTGACGATCTCTTCGGTTAGAAATTTCAGCATTTAAAAAAAAATGATTGTTTTTGTTTGGATAATCAATTCTTTGTGTTGCAAATTTAAATATTTCATTTTTTATTGAAAATTGGTCGTTTTTAGTGAAAAATTCAAATCTTTGTTTCAAAAATAATTTGTTTGTTGATTCATTCATTTAGTTCAAGTAGTTGAATTTTCAGTATAAAAAAGATTATAATTAGAAACCATATGCATCAAAAATTATCCGAAAAAATAATTTCTCAAGAAAAAAATGTAATGATTAATACTCAGTAAATATTTTTACCAAAAAAAGATTTTATTCCAAATAAAAAAGAGTTCAATTCAAACAAAGAAGGCGATTTACTACAAGATTGTTCGATTTTCAACTTGAGCCATTTAATTTTCAACTATTTTGCAGTAATTCGCCTTCTTTGGTTGAATTCAACTCTCTTTGAATTAAAATTAAAATATTTTTTGGATAATATATTTACCGAGTATTAATCATTAAATTTTTATTGAGAAATTATTTTTTCGGATAAATTTGACTCCTCATAGTTTAAAATTAGAATCTTTTTTTGCTTGAAATTTTAAATATAATATTCTTCCTTGAGAATTAATATTTTTTTCTTGAAAATTAAACTACTTGGTTGGCAGCTTAATTTCTTTATTAAATTAATTTGTAATGCTTGTTTAGAAAAATTATCATTTTAGATGAAATTTTGATTATATTGTTAGAAAATTAATTATTTTGTTCAAAATTTAACTATTTTACGAAAAAAGCATTCTTTTTGTAAAAAATGTAAGTCTTTCGTTGAACATTCGCCTTTGTAGATAGAAAATTCGGTTTCTTGGCCTAAATTCTCAACTATTTAACTTGTAATGAAACTGTTTGAGGTTGAAATTTTTGTTCTTTAAGTATTCGAGCAATCGGTTAAAATTCATTTTTGAAGGTCGAAAATTGAACGCTTTTGTTGAAAAGTATATTGCTTTTCAAAAATTTAACAGTTTTGGTTGAAAATTCTGCAATTTGATTAACAGTTTATCTATGCAGATTGAAAATTAAACTATTTGGATAAAAATTAAATTATTTTGTTCAAAATTCGTCTCTTCTTCTAAAAAGCTCAAATTTTTTTGATTTAACAATTTGTTTACAAAATCATCTTTCTTGGGTGAAAATTCAAATTTTCGGGTTTGCGAAAAGATTATACTGTTTAGCTTGAAAACGTAACCCTAACGTTAAAAAATCATATTTTTTGTTAAATTTTTTTTTTAATGAAAATTTAACTATTTTTCTGGAAATGCAGTATATTTCGACTTAAATACATTAATTTCATTCGAGATAATTCATTTTCCTATTTTTGTAAAAAATAATACTATTTTCCTAGTTCTGAAAAATTTATTGTCTGTTTTATGTAATTTATCTTTTATCAAATCGAAAAAGAATCGAAGGGATGGAAAAAGTTTTCAGATATAGCGCTCCCATTTTTTTACGGTTCCTTGCTAAAATATAATTGCCGCAATTATTATAATTTATGGTAGGAAATCTATTTCAGTGGGTTTCTTTCTCTTTGGTGTGCTTTGTGCGGTATTTCAGAATCCTCCGAGATTGATAATTTTTTCTCGTTTTTGGAATTATTATTAGCAACTTTGTCCTCCAGCTTCATGTGCGGTATCGCGTCTAAGAGCAAAATTTCAGTCACTAAACTTCATCGCCGTTTTGCAATTTATCACTCGTTTTTGCATAAGTCGGTCCTTCTGCCTTAATAGCCGCGAGTTACGATTTCGCTGACACGGCTGGCCGAGCGTTTGGCTCCCTTCCCAGACCGATTTACAACGCTCGAAAGAAACATCGAGCTTGAGAGAGCTTGGCTCTTTACACGTCGTGACAATCTAGCTGACCAAGCCAAAATCGATCCATCCTCAGTGCGTCGACAGATAAATAATAAATGCCTCTATCCGCCGGATTGATATTCGCAAATATCACTCAAGAGACATAAATCAAGTACAAATCGTCAAAAACCCTAAATATGATGATTGGAAAATGTATTTTGCGAAATTAGTTTAAAAGTGGTGTTACAAAAAAATGTATATTCGATGAAAACATGGATTCTTGTAATAAAACGTTCTCCCGCCTTTGCTAGTAATAAAAGATGGCAGCGGTGGGATCACTCTTGACGTTAAATCTTGAAAATTATATTTCACCTGATATTATCTCTTAGGCAGGGATCACTAGTTCAATTTTAGGTAGAAAAGAAATTTTTATAAAAAAAGGAATTTGAATTGAGTGTAAAAAGCTTTTTATATAACGTGGCTGACTGCACGTCTTGACAATCTAGCTGACCAAGCCACAATTGATCCATCTTTAATGCGTCGACATATAAATAATAAAAGCCTCTATACCCCAGATTGATATCGACAAAAGTGAATACAGAGTCGGAAATCAAATATTCTATATAATAAATATTCTATAATATTCTATAATATTCTATAATATTCGAATTTGACGAAAAACTTTTTTTGGATAAGTAAATCCATTTATGTAATCAACCCTTCTCTCGCCTTCGCAAGCAGTAAAAGGTGACAGCGGTGGGATTCTTTTTACTTTGAAACTTGAAAATTCCGTTTTACGTGATATTATCACTTACGCAAGAATTACAGTGGCTTATTAGTTCAATTTTAGGTATTAAAGATTGATTTTCCTAATTCGAATGATATTCGAAAAAATCAATCAGGAAGCATAAATAAATTACAAACCTAAGAAATTCCTAAAGATCATGATCTAAAAATATATTTTACGAAATTAATTTGAAAATGATGTTACAGAAAAGTTATATTCGACGAGAAAATTGATTGCTTCAATCAGTTCTTTTCTCGTTTCTAAAGAAATAAAAGGTGGCAGCGGTGGGATCACTCTTGATGTTAAATATTGAAAAATCTTTTTAACCTGATGTCTTTTCTTCCACAAGGATCACACAGCAGTACATTAGTTCAATTTTAGGTAAAAATGTTAATTTTTCAGAAACGGGATTTCATTTATTATTAAAATTTGTTCATATCATGTGGCTATTTACATTCTGTGATAATGAAGCTGACCAAGCCAAAATCGATCCCTCCTTAATGAGCCGACAGATAAATAATAATAAAAATAAATAATAAATGTCTAATAATCATGAAAGGAAAATATATTTTACAAAATTAATTTTAACAAGTATTTGACTAAAAACCTTTCATTAAATTAGCAAATCAATTTGCGTAATACATTCTTCCCTCAACTTCACAAAAAATGATAGGTGGCAGCGGTGGGATCACTCTTAATGTTAAGTCTTGAAAATTATATTTTACCTGATATTTTCTCTTACACGAAGATCACACAGGTTCACTAAATTAATTTTTTTCTAAGTATGTTTATCAGTTGATTGTGCTACTTTTTTGAGTGTTATTTTTTATTTTTAATATTTTGTTTCTGCAATTACAATTATCATACTTCTCTCTACGAAACCGTTTCAACTTTTTCTCGTTTTTCCATTTTATTGCGAACTGAATTAATAGAATTCAGTAGTTCATTTTTCTTGATTAAGAAGTCTACTGCTAAATTATTGGTTGGAAATTCATCTTTTTGTTAAGTAATTGTATTTTTTGGCTGAAACTTTAATTATTTTGTTAAAAATGCAACAATTTTGATAAAAATAATAATCATTTTCGCATGAAAATTTAACTTTTTTTGTTGAAAATTATTCTTTTTGGCTTGAAGATTCAAAAACTTTTCATGAATTGTATCTAAATTATAACTAAATTATATCTGATTTTGTATATAATACGCCTTTTTGGATTGAAAATTTAATAATTTTTGTCACCTGTCTATCTTTCTTGACAAATTTCTGACAAATCTTCATCAGTTCGAAATTGTTTTTTTAATCCATCCTTTTTGATAAAAATTTAAGCTTTTTAGGGAAAAAATGCAATCTTTTATTTGAAAATTAAGTCTGTGTTTGAGGATTGAATCATTTTATTGAAAATTCGTTTATGTTTGTTTTTAAGTTAAATATATCAAATCTTACGTTTGTAATAAGAATTCATCTTTTTTGGTATGAACATTCAAAAATATAGTTCAAACTTGAAAAAATATATTAAAATTGATTTTTTTAGTTTATTCAAATAAAAATTTATCTCCTAATTTGAATATTTACCTATCTCCTTGAAAATTCGTTCCTTTTGTTTGGATTTAACTGATTTTTATGTAAAATTAAAACATTATTGGTTGAAATCTTTACTATAAAATTTTTCATTGAAAGTGCACCTTTTTTCATTAAAAATTTTATTATTGGTTTTAAAAAAAATTGTCATACAGTTATATTTTTAGTTAAAAATTCTGATGTTTTTGGGAAAATTTCAAATATTGGATTTAAAATTAATTTAATGGTTGAAAATTTATATTTTCATGATGAAAATTTAACTGTTCTGTAGGAAATTTACCATTCTGGATTTAAAATTCAAATATTTGGTCGAAAATTAACATTATAGCAGAAAAGTTATATTTTCAGGATGAAAATTTGACAGTTTAGTATAAAAGTAAATTTTGGCTTTAAAATTGAGCATAAAAGTAAGTTTTTTGGTTGAAATTTCATATATTTCGTCTGAAAATAAACTTTTTCGTTGAAAATTATACTTAATAGTTTGGAAATTTAATAGTTTTGAAACAGAATGATATTTTTGGGTTTATGATTGTCAAGAAAAGCAAAGGCCTTCTAAAAAAATGAGGGAAAGGGACTTGTCGAAATTTAAGGTGTTTGGAATTTTTAAAAATTTTTGTTGTTATTATTATACGATTAAGCCAAATCCCTTTTGGTGTAAGTGAAACAGTCTCTGATAAATTTCTTTAGCAATCACCCCAGGTGAAGAGCTACACAAAGTCATGATTTGTCATAGAACACACAAAAAACGGGAAAAGAAAAGTAGGTGAACCAGGGGAATTGTAGCAGGAAAATTTTAGAGTACAGATCCGCTAAAAAAAATGGCGATCAGAGCATGAATTGGGAATTTTGCACGCCAGTAAATAATCGTGATCGAGAGAGCCAGGGAGAGAGGAGAAAAAAGATATTCGCGAATGTAACGACACCTCGCACGAGGGATTTCCATGGATCGAGCCGACAATTGCTGGTTAATAGTAGTTGTTAACGGTCGCTCGCGTGCAAGACTCACCAGGAAACGGACAGCAATGGTTTTTTTCCTATGTGATCGGTTTTCGATGAGAAACCAGACGAGTTCGAAAAACCGGCTTGGAATAGCGACTCTGGTAAATTGTTGATGCACATATTATACTTATCATAAAAAATTTATTTCTACTCAAAAAGGTTCACATTTTTTTGCCATATAATGACAGTGTTCTCGTGTGAGGTTGGAATAGACTTCAAAGCATCATTTATACATATTTAATCAAGTAGGTGTTCGAACCTTGTAATCTTTTCTGGTTATAAATATTATCACTGGTTCGATATTTTGTAAGGTGTTAAACAATGACCCTCTTCGACGAAGAAGGTGTGGATCTCGAGACAGTAAAGGTACGTGGGTTAGCGTTCGCAGATTGTAAGGTTGTTATGACAGAGTCTATCGAAGACTTTCAAAGAATGTTGTATCCCAGGATAGAAAAGTGTGGCGAAATACAGTTTATAAAACATTCTATAGAAAAATGCTGCAAAAAGTAACTGAATAAGCTATGAAAAAACTTAAAAATTTGGAATAAATTCCAGTCTTAGTGTTCCACCTTAATTAAAAAAATTTTTTTGCGATATCCGATCAAATACAATACATTTACTTACTGCCCGAGGTACCCGAATAAAAAATAATTAGAATTTATTAAAATAAAAACAGAGATAATTAATAAATATGAAAGATGCAACGAAGGAACTATAAAACCTCGATATTTAAACTTATAAACAACTTTCTTATGTACAAATAGTTGAAAAATATGAAGAAAAAACATCATTATTTTACGGTTTTGTCTAACTTTTGTGGAACATATTTTGCAATTATTTAATTTTTGTTATGCATTTTTCTAGATCTTTTCAAATCTTTGGAAATACCTTTGGACATTTGAAAATTTCTTCCAATTTTTAAAATTCTTTGAAATCCCTTATTTCTGGTGAAAAATTCTTTAAAATTTCATTAAAATATTTTAAAATATTTTTAAATTGTGTGAAGTTACATGAAATCTAATATTATTTAAAAGTTTTTGAATTTTTCGAAAATTCTTTTATATCTTTTAAAATACCGTAAAAAATATCTTTAAAAAAACCTGTAAAAAACTTTGAAATTGTTTAAATCTCTTTAAAATTCCTTTGTATCTCTTGAAACATCCTACAATTTTTAAAATCCTATAAAATTTTCTAAAATTATTAAAATCTCTTGTAATATTTAAAAATATTCTAGAATTAAAAAAAAAGTGTAAACCTTTGGAAATATTTCAAAACATTGCAAAATCTCTTCAAATCTTTGAAATCTTTAAAATACACTAAAGTTCTTGTAAAGAAATTGCTATAAACTTTATTAAACTTTGAAAGTTTTTGGAAATTCTTGAAAAATCCCTTGATTCTTTTAAAAAATCTTATAACCTTAAAAATCCTTAACATTTTCTTGAAATTCACCGAAATCTTCAAAAATATTCTTAAATCTTAAAAATTCTTGGAAACCTTTTACATTTTTCCAAATCTTTAGAAATACATTGAAATATTGATAATCTCTCTAATTGATTGGAATTATTGGAAATATCTTAATTTTAATGAATAAATGCTTGGAAATTTCATCAAAATTCCTTAAATATTTGAAATTCTGAGATATCTTATAAAATCGCTCGAAATCTGTTGAAAATCGCCTCAAATGTTCTTAAATATTTCAAAACCGTGTAGCTTGTATGAAATCATTGGAAATCTTTTGAAATTCCAGGAAATTCCATAAAAACGCATGATATTTCTTTGAATCCCAAAAATCATACAGTTATTTGAAAATTTCCTCTTATGTTTGAAATTCATTGAATTGCCTGAATTGTTTGGAAAAACTTCTTAAAATGTCCTCATGAAATTATAAAATTCCTTGAAATCCAGAAAAATAACATACAGTCTGATAATATTCCTTGAAATCTCATCAAATATTTTCAAAATATAAAAAATCATTTGAGATCCTAAAAATGTTATTAAAAGTCCTTATTAATATTCATTGAAATCCTTTAAAATGACTTAATCCTTCGGAAATAGAGTAGAAATTTCATCTTCTTTAGTTCAAAATACAACTTGCTGTTTAAAAATAAATCTGTTTTAATCGCGGATTGAACAATTTTGTTGAAAATACGTCTTGTTAGCTGTATTCAACTGTTTTCGATTGAAAATGAAAATCTTTTCTCCGTGAGCACATAAAATCCGGCATTTTTTGAAATTCATCTTTTTTGTTGGAAAACTAAACTATTAGGTTAAGAAATAAATAACTTCATTAGTTCAGAAAAACAGTATGATTTCACCAAACGCCCCACCATCCGAATAATTTTATATTATTTTTGGATGTTCCCTAAATAAATTGACAAAAAAATTAAGTCCGTAAAAATTACGTTAAATAGGGGGTTGGGAGAAGACAAATCTAACTAACCCTTAAAATAAGGGTGACATGATTCAAAATTTAAAAAAAAACTTTACGTTATATATAAACAACCCCATACCTATGATATTTAAAAAATAGATGTTAAATTTTTTATTAAGATTAATTTCAGTTCAGTATTAAGAGCGATGAATGTACAGACATTATTCGAGAGCTCAAACCCACTTGAACATTTTAAGACCGATTTTTTGCCAGCCCAGCTATCAAGAAGCTCAAGTTAAAAAATCTGGTCGTAAAGAACAGCGATGATTTTAATGTAGGTAATATACTCTCCTTTACTTTCCACGTCATATGTTCGTGTTAAAAATGGAATAAAAACTGCCAATGCCTGGCAGATTGAAAGCAATTGGGAGAGATAATTACGCAGCTGAGAGTGAATTCGATAATTATTGATTTCATTTCAAGAGGCCGAATATTTAAACAAAGAGGAAAAATTACATTTGTCTGTGAGGCATTAAATAATTCTATTTCAGGGATATCGATAGAAAATATTTTTGGACGAATGGATATTAAATCAGAAATTTAAATAAAGTGAACGATAATTTTAAGAGAAGACGCTCAGTTAATATTATCTTATTATTTTATTATTAATTATGTCGAAAACTCTTTTAGCGATTACCCGGCCCAGAACAGTCAGTCTGGTTTCAAGTCTTGATGCTGACCTGGGCCTAGCCTAAAGTTTAACTTCTTTTTCGTTAGTCCCAGGGTGGACCGTATGGTCAGCTGCTGGTTATTGCCTGGTCAGCCACTAGTTATTGTTTGGTTAGCTGTAGTTATTGTTTGGTCAGCCACTAGTTATTGTCGGATCAGCCGCTAGTTATTGGCTGGTCAAACACTACTTGTTGCTAGTTATTGGCTGGTCAGCCACTGGTTATTGTTTGATGAAACGCTATTTATTGCTTAGTCAGTCACTGGTTATCATTTAGTCAGTCGCTAGTTATTGCTTGGTCAGTCGCTAGTTATTGCTTGGTCAGCCGCTAGTTATTGCCTGGTCAGCCGCTAGTTATTCTTTGGTCAGCCACTAGTTATTGGCTAGTGAACCACTAGTTAATTGGTGATTAGCCGATAGTTATAGATTGGTCAGACACTATTAGTGGCTGGTCAGTCACGGGCTATTGTTTGGTCAGCCGCTAGTTTTTGTCTAGTCAGCCATTGGTTGTTGTTTGGTCATCCGCTACTTATTGTCTGGTCAGTCGCTAATTATTGCTTAGTCAGCCACTATTTATTGGCTACTGAACAACTAGTTGATAATGGATTAGCTAATAGTTACTGGTTTGTCAGCCACTGGTTAGTGGCTGGCAAGCTATGAGAGATATGCTTGTCAGCCACCAGTGACTCGCTGGTCAGACACTAGTTAATGGCTGCTTAAACAGTAGTTACTGGCTGGTGATTGACTGGTTAGTGACTGGTCAGCTATCAATTATTGGCTGATCAGCCTCTAGACATTTGTTCGTCTCCCACTCATTAATAGCTGATTACCTAGTAGTTTGTTATATCTCTTTTGTTATATCAATTACTGTGAAATTACTTTCTTTCAAGTTAAAAAAATTATTCATTTAACAAATTTATCTTGAAAACGATTCAAACCGAATATCTTGAAAACTTCATATTAAAATTTGCAGAAAAATTTCACTTTGAATATTTCAAAAGTTTCAAACTCCGAATCAAAAGATTTTAAAGTCAGTTTCCAATTTGATACGATAAATCTTGCGCAATATGAAACTTAAATCACTCTCTCATCAATTTTGAACTGAGGCTATTAAAAATAAAAATGTTCTGTGTTTTGAAAAGATAAAAATGAAGCTTTAAAAATTACATTCACTAAATGGAAACAATTGAGACTGAAAATTTCGAAATTACCAGGTGTATACATATGAAACCGGTATTGCCATTTAGCGGCCAGTAGGCACACTTGTAGGCACTGTCGGAACTTACCATTTGTGCTAATTGGCGT
>NC_046665.1:104516750-104537080 GCF_010883055.1 Belonocnema kinseyi | reverse complement strand
TCCATAAATTGCCTGAGAGGTGGACAAAATGTGTAGCCAGCGAGGGCGCATACTTTGAATAAAATATTTATTATCATTCTCTTGAAATAAATGTGTTTTTTTTTCTTGAAAAAATACCGGTTTCATATGTATACACCTGGTAGATACTTTCAAATTAAAGAAATTGAAATTCACTCATCAGGTTAGTTTCGTGCTAATAATCAGATGATTGAAAAAAAAAGTTTTTCTATGATTTTAGGAATAAAAATAATATTATTGAGAATGCCATTTTAAATATAAAATGTCATTTTAATAAAAACATTTTTAAACTTAAAAGATTGCACTTGAACAATGTTGAGAAATTCTACACTAATTGCATCTTTCATCTATCATATACGAGATGATTTGTAGAAATGGTACAAATTAAATTCGCACAGCACATGGTGGATTACATTGGAAACGAGTCATGGGACGGTTGCTTAGTGAAACTAAATCCAAGGTAATTGAAAGGGATGCTTCCGCACGTACAGGCAATGCTAATAATAGATTTAATAGAGACACGCTCATTGAAGGGGTCGCGCTACGCCGCGCAACGCTGCAACTCAAAGTGGCTCAAACTGACACTTTATGTCTTAAGTTAAGCCAAACAGTAACCAATCATTTCTAAAAACGCCAAAAGGAATCGAAAATTTGAATTTCTGTTTCAAGAATAACGCCGAAGATTTGAATTAAATCGTAGGCCTTTCTAATTTTTCATGAGGATAGTATCATCGGATAGTATCAGACCACTAACTGAGGGTGACCTACTACAAATTATTCTTGACTTTGAAAGGTGATAGAGTCGTCCAAAATACAGGTGGGTATATTTTTTTAAATCGTTGAAAAGATTGTTTAATTCTGCAGTAAATATGCATTAGATGAAGTAATTTGCCCCTGTGGTTGTTAAGTTATCACGTAAAAAAGAAAAAGAAAGAAAATTTCGATTTACAAAGAATTTTGTACAATATTCATCTCTTGTCTTGGGCTAGGAAAATTAATTTATAAATTTGATCAAATTAAAAATTTAATTTCGTAGCACTTGCCCTAAATTAAAGTACAAAATTCCTTGAAAATTGGAATTTGATTTTTGGCCTCCACACGTGATATTTTAATAACTAGAGCTCACTCAACGCACATTTTAATAAGCTTTTTAATAAATAAACAAAATAATTCTTGAACTTTAATCTGTAGAGCAATATTTACCGTTCAAATATTTTTAATAGGTCACCCTAGGTTATTGGTCAAATACTATCCGTCGCTCAGTAACGCATAAAATTTTGTTTTTAGACAAATTAACATTCATCTGATTTGAATTTTTTTAAAGACAAATCAATTAAAATTCTGCATACATCTGTCACAGCCAATTTTGTAAAAAGTGTTCCACTTTTTCTGTATTTAATAACTAAACTGAAAAAAATATTTTTTTTAGAAGAGTCCCGGTTTAAAAAAAAAAAAGTTGGATTCAATCCAAAATACCTATAATCAATAAAGCAGTTATCCGGAAAAGTTGCCTAATAAATTGGCAATTGCTAAAAAAATTATTGAGTTTGTTATAAACAAATAAGTGGGTGAAAATAGAGTCATGGTGCAGCAGTGATTTGTCCATTGATTCGCACTCAATTTGATCAAGTTATAGAAAAAAACCATTTTTCAATTAAATTCATAACAAATCATAAATAATTTTTTATTTAATAAACAAATTTCATAAACAATTATACACGGCAGGTATTTATGCTAAAATGAATAAAGTTCTTTCTTCTGAATCTGCAAAAAATTATACGAAAATATCACTTTATTATCGGATTTAATCATGAAACATTTCGTAATTTTTTTAACAAAAATGTAATTAACAAATTCACTTTCGGGCTATTTGTAGAGATAAAAAATTGCGGTTTTCAACGTAATAAAGTGTAAATAATGAATTTCAAGATGTTTGGGGAGTTTTTATGACAGTCAAACATTTTCATTGTTAACAACAATTATGTAAACAAGAAATAGCGTTTCTTTAGAGTATTAGCATCTATTGTATAGCAATTACCCTCTGCTATCAATAGATAACATTTGATAGTTGTTTAAGCAAATGGAATTAACAAATGCACTTCTCGGCTATTTCTAAAGGTAAAAAATTGGTTTTTTCAATGCAAACAATTATTAATTACTAATTTTTAAACTTCATTTACCTAGAAAAATATCCACGAAATGAATTTGATAATTAGTTTTGTTTAAAAAACTATAAAATGTTACCGGTCGATAGCACAAAGCTATTACTAAATAAAGTTGATAATACCTTAAAGAAACACGTTTTTCTTAAAAAATGCCTAAAATAATAACAATTTGTTAACACAATTGTTATTAACAATGAAAATTCTTGATTTTTATTTAAGATTCCTAAAGATCTAAAAACTAGTTATTTACAATACCTTACGTTAAAAAAAGGTTTCCACCTCTAAAAATAGTCAAACAGAGCACTTGTTAATAAAATTGTTTTAAATAATCACAATTTTGTATTGGATGAATAAATTTAATAAAAAAGTGATAATTCCCGTATGACTTGTGGCTAATAGAAACAAAACTTGATTTATTTCATCCTAAATACATGCTGTGGGTAATTGTTCATCAAATTTGTTTATAAAATAAGAAATTATTTATAATCTAACATGAATTATATTGAAAATACGTTTGTTATCTATAAAGTATCAAATTTAATAGGAATAAATTAACGAATCACTGCCAATCCCCACGAATCCATTTTTACTCGCTTATTTGTTTATAACAAATTTAATAGATTTTTTTTAATTTCTGAGCAATTAGTTAACTTTTTTATATAATAGGTTAATTTATTTTAGATGTTTTGGATTGAATCAGAGTATTTCTCAAAAACCAGTACTCATCTTTAAAAAATGGTCTACATTTTTGTTATTAAAAAATAAAAAATAAATCTTTTTCAAAAAGCGATTTTTGTCTTTCTCATGGTGAACAGTCAGGGCCGCCTGAACTTGTTTCAATTGGAATGAATAATATTGCGCTATATAATCGACTGAGTACTCGCGCACTGCGGCCCTTCCGAGGCAAGAGCCGTAACCTTATCGCACTCCACCCCCTGAAAAACTGGGGCATCAAAATTCATAAGTATCGAAAAACAACAAATTTTGATTAATTCAGTTTTTTTTAAGATATCAGGGGCGCATAAAACAGGTACCAAATTCCTTAAAAATTGCAATTTTTTTCACTTTCTCAATTGATAACTTAATAACGACAAGGCCAAATTACTTCAACCAAGGTTTATTCACTGCAAAATAGAATAATAGTTCCAACAATTCAAAAATATATTTCTATCTATATTCTGTAAGAAGCTATCACTCTTCAAAGTCAAAGCTAATTTTTATCAGTTCACCCTCGGCTAGTGTACCGATACTATCCGATGCTATCCGCACATTTTATGAGTAACACAGATGCACCAAATTCTTGAGTATCGAAAATCAAAAAATCTTTCTAAAATCAATTTTGGTTTTTGGTGGATATCAGGGGCGTACAAAAGGGGTTCATTAATGGGGAGATCAAGATTCGGAGGACACTCACTATATGTGAAGATGGGAAATTGGCAAAAGTAATGAGAGAGAAAGATGGAGAGTAATGCTGGGAAAGGGATGAGGAATGGCGAAGGGAGGCGGGTGAGGGGAAGGAGAAAGAGTGCCATAGCCACCGCAGTCGCCAGTCTCCGTGTGTGGCTTCGAGCCTCCTGTCTCATTTGAACGCGATTATTTATGTTTTCTTTCGTCCGACGCCGCCGACGCCTGCAGCCACTAAAACCATCGCCTCCTCCTTTAAAGTCCTCTCTTCACGTGTGCCAACACGCGCGAGCCCTGAGTCCTTCTGTAGACGCTCCTGACTAATAGACGTCCTTATCTTTTATTCGAATCTTCCAGAATGACACATAATACCATTTCATACCAAAATTCCTTTCAAAATCTGCTGATTTTAAATTTTCAGACTCTTAGAATTGAAATAATTTTAAAATTCATTTATATATATTTTTATTGACAGTTTTCGACATCGAGATTATTTCCTGGGTCGGTCCAATGAGGACGCTGAATAAGTAATTAAATTTTTTAATTTGGCAAACCATGCCCCCCAAATTTCTTCGATTTGGTGAAAAATACTGCCGTAATTTTGTCATTGTTGAGAAATTCCAATAGGCTGTTTTACTACCAAAATGAACTTTCTTGGTGTTCAATTTTAAAAATAAGTACAAACTTAAGAGTAAAAACTTTGTGTACCTTCAAAAAGTATTTTTTATATATGAAGGAATAAGTTCTAAATATTATGAAACCATAAATGATTTTTTCTTTATTCCTATAGTATTTTTAAATTTGTTTTGTGACTAAAATTAATCAAAAGTGACTTATTTTTATAAATGATATAACTAATGTTCTTTTCCATTCAAAATAATTCAAAAGTATTCTATGAAATTAATGAGATATCTAGGTTTACTTAAACTATTTCAGGATAAATTTATAAGAATTCAGAGTGAATTTACAAGAATTCAAGTAAAATTTAAATAATTCGGAAAAATTCAGAAAATTTCATTGATTTCAATAAAATAGGGGCGAATATAGAAGAATACAAAGGAATTTCATCAATTTTCATTTAATTCAGAATAATGAGAAAAATTCTATGAGATTCATAAAAATGCATGATGGATTCAAAAATATAAAGTGAATTAAAACAAGTAAAAAATATCACCAAAATGTATGGACTTTATTAAACTTGGATGAATTTTAAACAATTTAATGGAAGTTAAAAGAATTTGATGAAATTTCTGAAAATTGAAGGTGCGATCAAATTAAAAGACTTCAGGGTAAATTGAAAACATGAAAAATTGAATTGAACAAAAATGTAAAAAATATTTTTTAAACAATTACTCAAATAAACTTTAAATGAGTTTACAGGAATATAAGGGAAATAAGGATATTCAATAAGATCCATAAAAATTCATAATGATTTTTTTTTAATTCAAACAAATTAAAAACAATTTGAGTAAATTATAACAGTTCAGAAGTATTTAAGAAATTGATTAAATTAATTATTTTAGAATAAATGTTGAAAAATTCTAAGGCATTTAATAGAATTGAGTCAAATTCCTAAGAATTAAAGTTGGGTTTGAAAAAATTCAAGGTGGATTAAAAGAAACTGAAAAAAAGCATTGAATTGTATAGAATAGAGAGAATTTATAAGGATTCCAGTGAATCCCAAGACATTAAAAAAAATTCAAAGAATGCAGGGCAAATTAATAAGAATTCAGGGTGAATTCTAAAATAATTCCACTCTATTAAAGATAATTCAAAATATTTCCTTAATTTTAGTAAATCTGTAATGAATTTAAAAGAATTTTAGGGGATTTAAGAGAATCCGATTAAACTAATATCAACCCAAGTTTAATATAGAAGAATTTAGTGGAGTTCATGGAAATTTCAAATAATTCAGGGTGAATTCAGAAAATTTCAAAGGTGTTCAATAGAATTTAAAGATTTCTAATTGGATATTTTCATTTTTTGTAAGTAACTATGATAACTTCATCTTTAATTTAAAAAGTGCATAAAAATGATTTAGGAAGAGAATGGAGTTAGTCAATAAATGAGTTTCAGTAGAGTTAGGATGTTATAGTCAGACATGAACAAAAGTGATTTTAAATCTTTTTACTAACAAAATTTGTCAACCTTTATGCTGAGAAACTTTTTCAACCTTTTTTGCTAAATAAAATTTTCAACCTTTTTGCTAAAAAAGTTTTTTCAACCTTTTAGATATAAAGGTCTTCCAACTTTTATGTTAAAAAAGTTTTTCAAACTTTATGCTAAGAAATTTATTCAACCTTTTTAACTAAAAAATTTTGTCAACTTCAACCTTTATGCTAAAAAAGTGTTTTAACCTTTATGCTAAAAATGTTTCATTAAATCTAAGTACTAAACAAATTTTTCAACCTTTATGCTAAAAAAGTTTTCAGCCATTATGCTAAAAATGTTTAATATAATCTTGATGCAAAAATGTCAACCGTTTTGCTAAAAAAAATGTTAACCCTTTTGCTCAAAAAATTTTCAAACCTTTTGCTAACAAAGTTTTTCAACTTTCTTTCTAAGAAAAGTTTTTTCAACCTTTTTACTATAAAACTTCTCCAACTTTCATGCCGCAAAAGTTTTTCAACCTTCATGCTGAGAAATTTATTCAACCTTTTTAACTAAAAAAAATTTTCAACTTCAACCTTTATGCTACCAAAGTTTTTCAACCTCTATGCTAAAAACGTTTAATTTAATCTTGATTCTAAACAAGTTTTTCAATATTTATGCTAAAAAAATTTAATTCAATCTTTATGTTTCAAAAATTTTTCAACCTTTATGCTGAGAAAGTTTTTCAAACTTTTTTGCTGAACAAATTTTCAACCTTTTCAAAAAAAATTTCAACCTTCTCGCTAGGAAAGTTTGCCAAACTTTTTGCAAAAAAAGTTCTGCAACCTTTTTGCAAGAAAGTTTTTCCATCTCTCTTGATTATACTCATATAAGGAGATTTTTGACAGTGGTATTCCACCGTTAAATGTTTATCGACTGTCGTTTTTCCAGGATTGCTTTAACGGAGTGGACAAATTTATACGATGTCTCGAAATACTGGCCTACAGCCAACGTTTCCTCCACCTCTCACCGATAAACGTAAACACTGTCTAGGAACAATGTCAGAAGTCGGAATTACAAATGTCCGGAATCCCAACATCGCTTTGTCGTTTCGGACCACAGAAGCGACCAGAGGTTCTTCTATATGTATGACTACACGCGCGATACAAGCCCGCTTTTTTATTCCAACGAGGACCGTTAATTGCGCCCAGAAGCCGGTAATAAACATGGGAAAAGGGACCACCGAGAGAAAAGACATGCGAAACTCGCTCATAAGACATATAGAGAAAAAAAGGAATTTGCTTACAAGCACTTTTTTATTTTTTTATCAGGGAATAGCTCAATCTTATCACGATTTTATCAACTTTAATTATTAATATCAAATACAATAATCATTTCACATTAATAATTAATAATCCATGCATTTCCAGAAAATTTAAATTTAACAGATATTTCAAATTTTACAAGCGTTCCAAATTATACGAATTTTCAAACATTATTGTAAACTTATAAATTACTAAAAATTCTGAAAGTGATTAAAATTTGTAAATTATAGAAATTTTAAAAGTTTTGGATACTCTGAATTTCAGTAAACTTCGAAAATTTGAAAAATTAAACAAATTTCCAAAAGTATGAAAATTTGACAAATTTCCAAAAGTTCACTAATTTTGCAAATTTCAAAAATTTGCATTTTTAAAATTCCTAAAATTTGTGTTGAATTTAAGAATTTGCCAAAATATCAGAATTTTTTTAAATTCTTAAATTTGAAAAATCTTAATTCTGTAATTTAAAAAAGAATCTTAAAATTAAGAAAAAATGTTAAATACTCAAAATTTTGTAAAAGTTGAAGAAATTTCAGTGACTCACAAATTTAACAAAAAATATGGACAGTTTCAGAAGTTTTTGGATGTTCTGAATTTCAGTAAATCAAAAAAATTCCTAAATTTTTCAAAATTACATAAATTACACATAATTCTGCAAGATTTCACAATTTGGAGCATCTTGAAAATTAAAAAAAAAAATTAATACTTAAATTACTAGAAATTAAACATTTAATTTGTTAATATTGTCGAAATAAACAATTTAATTGGTTTAAATTCATAAAATTAAATTTTAAATTCTCTACTTTTTAATAAGTTAGATAGTTTTTGGTAACATAAATTTACCATAAATTTGAGAAGACTAAACAATCTCGAAAAATAAGTTTTCTGACCCTGTACTATAAAACCCAAACCCAACTATAAAATCCCAAATTTACATAATCAAGAACTGTTTTTTTCATTCAATAATGTTTATTTATTCAAAATGTAATAAGAAAATATTTTAATCAAAAAAGAAATTTTATTATGTTTAAAAATTAAAAAATTCTTATTTGAATTTAAAATAAGGATAATTGCACAAAAATTGCTTAAAAATTTAATTTAAAATCACCTACATCTTAAATAAAAAAATGTATCCCTTCAAATTTTCTGCGAATTTAATAACATTTCCCCAAAAAACTTTGCGGGACTCAATTCAGCGATGATTTATCTCGAAGTTCCTTTTTTAATTTATTCCAAAAAATTAAGAATTTAATTTTCGAGAACGTTTTTTGTAATTTTTTTTACTGTACATATTTTCAAACAAAAATTTGAATCCAGAAAGATATATGTTTTAATTATTAATATTTTAAATTTAAACAATAATTTTTTAAGAACTTTAAATTCTAAAAAATGTCTTCTATAAACATAGTCGATGATTACATTTTTAATAAATAAATAATATTTATTTTTAAAAAACAACTTTTTTTAAGTGCTTTAACTCAGGAATTTAAAAAAACTCAAGATTTTTCTAGTTCGGATATTTTATAATTCGGTAATATTATAAAGTATCGGAAATGTTTATAATATCTAATAAACTTTGAAATTTTCTAATACGATAATATTAAGAACTATTTGGTAATTTTATTATTCAGGAATTTAACAATTCAGGATTTTTATATTCCCTCATACGAGCAGAAGTCATACCTGTGTTACAAAAAGCATCTAAAACAATGTATAAATAAAAATAAATACAAAAATTTTAATTATTCAGTTAAATGTCCTAAATTATGTATTTAAAACTTAATGCCTTTTACAATAAAATATTAAAAATTTCAAGGTATTAGGATAATTTCAAATTTAAATCATAGCAATCAGTATTGTATTGATATATTATCAATTTTCAGTACAATGTTTATAAATAATATTTATAATGAATTACATAGTTAACAAAAACTTTCTGATAAACTTTCGAGCAAAAGGTTCACTTTCGATTAACTTTAGGTTAATGAGCCAGAAAAAATTTAACGGGTGATTCCAACCGTAAAGGATGTTAAATTTCTTCGAGACAGTTGGATTCTTGGGTTGATTACCTGTGACTAATCGAGCTGCTTCTTGTAAATTGTGCAAGCGCCATTTCTTAAGAAAGAATATTGCTAACGAGAAGATATCTCCTGATTTCTAGACAGTTTATTCATTCAAATCGCATTCGTAACTGGAATTTGAATAAATTTCAGTCTTAGGATCACATTAAAAGAAGTTTTAAAAAAATGAAAAACATTTTTATTTTGAGGCCTCAATTTTCCATTGCTTCAGTCATGCTAACAGTCCGCGACTTTTTCAACTGTACAGGCGTCGCGTACCAGTGCTAACAGTCAGACACTTTTTTTAACTGCGCAGGCGTCGCGTACCGGTGCTAACAGTCCGCGACTAGTTTAAACTATGGAGACGCCGCGTACTAGTGCTAACAATCCGCGACTTTTTTAAAAGCGCAACTGTCGCGTTAACTTCAAATTTATGGTACAACTTTTCTAGACCAGGCTATAAGTTGAAGTCGAGGAACAAAATTCGACAAATTAAAACTTCTTTCTTAACTTCTCACCGTGAGCTAGAGAAAGCAGACTTTTTTTAATTTGGAATTGCGTATTCAATTTCGGCAGTAATTACGTTTACTGACAGGAAGCTAAAAAATGTTCGACTCGGTCCGAAAGCTATTCGCACGTCGGTCGTTTGGAAAGTACGAAGTGCTCGTTTAGCAGGATATTTTTTTGTTTTTCCCACTTCCCGTGAGTCGCGTCGGTCTCTACGCTCTACGTATCGTTGCAGTGCGTTTTTGCTTCCTCACCCTGACTCGCTCTCAGCTCTTGTAATGATCTTACGACCAACTCGATTCGTCTTTCTCACTCGCACCACGTCATAATTCATAACTTAACTGCTTACTCTTCCTCCGTGACCGTCCTCTCCACTTATTTTATTTTCCCTCTCATCTTCTCTCCTTTTCTCTTCCATTCTCTATCTGTCCTTGCTAATATTTCCACCCTTACACGGCTGTCTATTAGCCACCTTTGATTATGCGGATGTGTTTATTCGACTCTTGTGGAGGAGAAATTAAACTTTTGATGGGAGGGTAGGATTTTACGTTTATATTGAGCGGAAAATTGCGTTATTATTATGAGACGGGAAAACCGTAAATGATGCAGTCCCATCCAGGAGTCGGATGCTACCTGGTAACCTAGCGATTAAAAACATGCACACACTTTAGCAGGATATCGTAGAAAAAATATAACATATAATAATTCATAAAATAACGTTGAAAAAGTTATTAAATTCTGCGTCAAATGTGCTCTATTGAAAATATTTTCAATGAATAAATACTGAGTTAGTGAGGTATAAAGACTGCTATAATTTCTTATTTTTGCCAACTGTCGTGATTTAACTTCTACTCTTGTCAAAATCGGTAAAAATAAGGATAAAAATTAAAAGTTAAAAAAAATTAACCTTGAAACCTTCTCCTTGAAATAAGCCCAAAAAATTTTTAACATGTTCACTGGTTCATTAATTATCATACAAAATATAGATTCGAAATTTTTTTATAATTAGGAAACTTACAATTAGGAAAATACAACTAAATGAAAATTTGGCTAAATTAACTAAAATATTGGTTAAATTAACAAAATATTTGAGTTCGGTCATCCAAATATTTTGTTGTTTATAATAACCATATAAAACTTTTAAACCAAGAAAAATCTTGTTCATTTACCCAAGTTTTTGTTTTGCTCAATTTTTCACTAATTTCGAAGTAAAAAAATAACTCAAGCTCTAATAAAATTCAGTGAAATTTCAGTAATTTTTTAACATAAATTCAGTAAAGTACCCAACTTTCCTAATAAAAACTTTTAGTTTTTTTTTTGAATTGTATATTTTGCGGTTGAAAATTTAACTTTTCGTAACAAAAATTCATAATTTTGGCTTGAAAATTTAATAATTTAATGAAATATTCAATTATTAGGTAGGAAATTAAATTTTTTTGTAAAAAAAATCGATTTTATCAATTTAAAATGATTGTTTTTCCATAAATATTTATTAACTGGCTTTTTGGTTCAAAAATGACGTATTTTTTAGACTAAAAATTCAATTACTTGGTAGTAAAATCGTATTTTTTTGCAGAAAAATGGATATTCCTGTTTAAAAAATTAACTATTTGGTAAACAAATCGTGCATTTTGTTGAAAATTCGTCTTTTTTGGTAGAAAATAAAATTATTTGGTTGAAAATGCATTAGTTTGGTAGAAAAACTTTTTTTGTTGGTTAAGGATTCTTAATTCTAATGCAAAATTCATCTCTTTAATTAAAAATTAAACTTTGCTCTTAAAGTTCTCCTTTTTGAGGCTAAAAATTTTTTATCGATTTTTTCAAGTGTATATATAACTATTCCATTATTGGTGGAAAAAAACTTTTTTAATTTATAAATTCAACTGCTTGGTTGAAATTTTCTGTAGTTTGTAAAACAATAGTCCTTGTTGGTAAAAGAAAAACAACCTATATGGTTGAAAATTCAACTTTTGGATTAAAAATGTACGTGTTTTAATAACATTTTCATTTATGTGTTTAAAAAAGGGTTTTTAAACTTGAAATATAAATATTTGATTAAAAGTGAACATTTGTATTAAAAATTTATAGTTTTAGGTTGAAAATTTAACTGTCTTGTAGAAAATTCTTCTTTTCGTCTTAAAAATGCAATAATATGGTAGAAAATTCAGCTATTTTGTAGATAATTTTTTTTTATAATCAAAATGAATTTTTTTGTAAAAATGTAACTGTTCCATTTTATGTTGAAAGATGATCTTTTTGGTGTAAAAAGTGAACGATGTGCTTAGAAATTCATGTATATCGTTAAAACTTCGTCTTTTTTGGTAAAAAAAATTCTCTTGGTTAAAAATGCGACTATTTTGTTAAAAATGTACGTATTTTGTTGAGAATTCGTCCTTTTTAGTAGAATATTAATCTTCCTGGTTTGAAATATTTCTTCATGTTTAAAAATGTAATAATTTGATTTAAAATTTAACTATTTGTAGAAAGCTTATCTTTTTAGCACTAAAATTCCACTTTTTGGTTCAAATTATATTTATTTGATTGAAAAGTGGTCTTTTATATTATTTTTTACTTTAAAATTCTAAATTTTATATAACATTTTTTTTCTTTTTTGAATAATAATAAAATCTTTTGTTGTTTAGGACTCAAATATTTTGTTGAAACTTATTTTTCAGTTCAATTGTTTTCAATTAAAAATACAAACTTTTTTCTTTGGTAAAATATCAACTATTATATTTTTTTTGTGAGATAATTTTTTTTTAATCCGCAACTGCTTGCTTGTAAATTGAACTACTTCGTTAATTAATAAAAAAAAGAAAGTTTTGACCAAACTATGCTCTCTCGAAACTTTTTACAATATTTTTGGTTAACCTTTAAATAAATCAACAAAAAAAAATTATTCGGGAAAAATTACGTTACGTAGGGATTAGGTGGGGGAGTGTGAAAAACTTCCGGACCCTGACAAAGGGGGGAACGTGGTTTGAAATTCCAAAAAAAGAACCAAAAATAGGCTTCGATAATAATAATGCGCCTAAATATTTTTCAAGGGAATTACAAAATTTTCAAACTTTAAATTAGTATCTTAAACGCTGTTATTAACAGTTTTGTCTCTCTTTGCAGGTGAAGAAACCGGAAATGACAAAGGCGACCGCTACCGAGTTTCACGACTCTTTTTTTAAACATTTTTTTTTCTTCCTGAAGGGTGGTGGTTCTATTTTAGCGACAATATAGCGGTGTTGAAAGGTCGTCGAATAAAGAGCGAAATCGGCCCTCCAGAAGTGGTAAGGAGAGGCCAAAGAAGATGACTGGGGAGAGGACACGGAAAGAAGAAAACTGGTCTGAGGTAATTGCCGGGGCATCTCTTCGCACCTCATCATCATCATCAACAGCTACGTCGTTGTCGTCGTACCATCGAGGGTGGGACTGCAGACCACCCGTTCGCTTTTGAATGTTTTTCTCTCTCTGATATCCAACGTCACCTTATTTTCTTCTTTTTTTCAAAAAAAATTTTTTGCAGGAGGAAGAAGAGAATTAAGTTACTCATTCTTAATTAAGATTGATTTACTATTTCTAAAAGCAGGGGAAAAAGGATTATTTTTTACGAAAATAGGAAAATAATTTCCTTTATATCAAATTAATGCAGATGCCATATTGAACTAAAAATTACGGTTTTTCAACAAAAACAAAATTTATTTTTAAAAATAAAGTTGTAGTTACGCCCAAATAGTTCAACTTTCAACTAAACAAGACAAATTTTTCATTTAAAAAAAGAACCTTTGAGAAAGTTGAACCTTTAACCAAATAGTTTCAGCATTTCTTAGAAGACAGTTAATTCTTCAACAAGAAGTTAATTTTCATCCATGAAAGACAAAGTGTCACATAAGTATAAAGATTTTTCTATAATAAAAAATGAATTTTTAAATTAGAAGGACGAAATATTAACTAAAAATCTGAATTTATATACCAAAAAATTGAACTTATTAAAATGGTTGAACTTACATCGGAATAATTCAACTTTCTACAATATAATTGAATAGATACATTTTTAACATAAAAAGATTAAATTTCAAACAAAAAGTTGAATTTTTAATCAGAAGAAATGAGTTTTCTACAAAAAATTAAATTGTTAACTTTTCAGTTTAAAAAATTCTTTTTCAACAAACAACAAAGTTTCAAATAGTTCAATTCAACGAAAAAAATTATATTTTCACCAAAGTAGTTGAATCTTCAAGCAAATGGATAAATTTTCAACAAAGAAAATTAATTTCTTATAAAAAACGAACTTTTAACCAATGTATTTATTCTTAGAGCTAAAAAGTTTAGTGCTTTTGAAACGGTCGACTTTTAAACCAGAAAAGATGATTTTTCAACAAAAAAGTTAATTTTCATTTAAACCGAATAGTTGAACTTTAAACTAAAAAATAGTAATTTAAAAAAACGAAGATTCAAGAAGTATTTTCAACTTCTAAAAGATCATTTTTCACCCAAAATGTAATAGTTAAATTTTCAGGTACAATTAATTTTCCTGGCAAAAAGTTTGAACAAAATAGCGAAATCTTTAACCAAACTGGCAAATTTAAAAAAAAAACGAATTTGAATTTTTAACCAAATACTTGAACGTTCCACTAGATTATTGAATCTTAAAGTAAAAAAGACAATTTTTTTGATGAATTAGTTAAATATTTAACCAATAAATATAAGTTTTCAAACAGCAAAGTTGAATTTTCAACAAGAAAGTTAATTTTCAATCAAAACAAAATAAATATAAAACAAGAAATTTAATTTTTAATGAAACCAAATAGTTGAATTTTAAAATAAAAAATAATTTTTTTTGTAACAAAAAAAGCAACGAATTTTCAAGAAATTATATGAATTTGTACAAAATAGTTGAATTTTCAACTTATGAAATATAAATTGTGTCGCAAAAATCGAATAGTTAAATTTTCAAATAAAAAAATTAATTTCCATAAAATTTTTTTTTTAACAAAATGGTTAAATCTTTAAATAAAAAGGCAAATCAAAACAAAGAAATAGAATCTTAAACCGAATAGTTAAACTTTTTACTAAATTGTTGAATATTAAAGTGAATAAAAAAATGTTTATCAAGTAGTTTAATTTTTAACCAATTAATGTGCATTTTTAACAAAACATGAAATTTCACGAGAAAAAGTTAATTTTCAATGAGAAAAGGTGAATATTTAACAAGAAAGGTGATTTCTCATTCAACCAAAATCAACAAAAAAAACAAGAAAATTAATTTATAAACAAAGAAAATAGTTAAATTTTTAACTAAAAAAAATTTATTTTCCTAAAAAGTACAAATTTTCAATAAATTACATAAATTTTCAACAAAATAGTATAATCTTCAATCAAACAAGTGAAGAAAAAAAAAACTATTCCAATTTTTTAACAAAATAGTAAAATTTTCAACTAAAAGTATCAATTTTCCACCAAAAAGATTAATTTTCTACCACTCAGATGAAATATTAAGAGAAATGCTTAATTTTCAAGTCAAAAACACAAATTATATACTAAGAGTTGAATTATCAGCAGAAAAGTTAAATGACAACCAAATACTTGAAATTTCAACTAAAAGGATAAATCTTTAACTAAAAAATATTTTTATCTGAAATAAAAAACCAGTATAATTCAAACAATAAAGATTGGTTTTGATTAAAATTTCATGAATTTCCAATGAAATTGTTGAAGTTTTAACTGAAAAGGATCAATTTGGAATAAAACATTATTAAGCTAAAAAAATTAATTCTAAAAAAAAAGTCTTTAACAAAATTGTAAAATTTTCAACACAAGAAATTAATATTTGACTAAAATTCTGAATCTAAAAAAATAATTTTCTACAAAATAGTTTGAAATTTAAACAAACATATGACTTTTTAACCAAGGATATTAATTTGGTACCAAAAGAAATTAATTTTGAACAGAATGCATAAATTTTCAACAAAATAGTTCAATTTTTAACTAAAAAGATATCAATTTCAAACCAAAAATGGAACAGTTAAATTTGCAGATAACAAATTAATTTTTAATAAAAAATTACAGGATTTTTTTAAAAAGTAGTTAAGATTATGATCACAGATGTACATTTAGGCAAAATATATAATATGTAACAAATAATTCAACTTGCAGCCAAGTACTTGAGTTTTTAATTAAACGAAATAAATAACAAATCAAGAATACAATGGTAGACTTTTCAATGAAAATAAATAATGAAACCTTAACCAAAAATAATTGTATTTCTAATTGGGTTATATTAATTATCAGTTCGAGTTTAAGCGAAAAAAAGAAAAGTGGGGGAAAATGAAATATTAATTTTGTTTTATAATTATCAGGTGAGAATTGTCAGAGAATGGTGTCCTACTGTTTCTATCATTACCCTACTTCGCAAGAGCTTTTTATTTAAAGTTCTGATTTCAGACACCTAAATTTCCTAAATGAATACTTGCCCCTCAAATTTCCTTCATCGTAAACAAATTTGAAAGCACAATTTGAATATTATGCAACTTTGAAGTTAAAATAAACTTGTTGCAACCCTCGAAAGCTCGTAAATAATTCAACTTTAGTTTCTCTCGTGGGTGCAGTTGATTGACCGGATACATCTTTATCGGCGAAGACACATCCGTTTCCGCGACGCGCGATGAGATCAAAGTCCAGCCTTTATCGGCTCTTTTTAAAAATATCATGGCTCACTTTTCTCCTGGCGTGAAATCGAGATTTCGCGGGGTTCATAAGGGTCTCGTGTTCGCTCTTAAACACGCGAAAACCGCGAACGTTCGAGTGATCGAGGCGCCTCACGCAGTCCACATTATCATATTTTACGATAGTCGTTTCGAGTCAGCAGCATGTGTGGTCCAAGAAGACGACGTCACATTCCCAGAGCGTCGCGGCGCGGCGCCCTGCGTCCCCGCGGGCTCACGATTTCTCTTGCCAGAACCATCTCCTCATGCCAGGCGCATCTCCTCGAGTCGGCTTCTTCCGCCGGTGCGAGCTGAGAATCTGAGAATGCCTGGAATCTACCTCGACGTATCTCTGATCTCAAGAGGCGACAATAGACGAATGAACACACCCGGCAGTTCCCCTTTTCTTTTTTTTTCTCACTTTTTTCTGCCCTTTGCTCGACTTTCGCTCTCGTTTAAGAGTGGCATTCTACGCGCGAGAGATGCTCACTCTGAATTTATTTCAGAGTCGTTTACATTTTAAGGCAACAAGGATCTCTGTGCGAATGCTGAGCGTTATGGGAATTCAGGGGTTAAAGGCGAAGTTCAGTTTGGAGGTAGAAAGATTCCGGTGATTAGGGAGATTCTGGTTTGAGATTGCAGCATAGGGTGGCCATTTTTTTTTGATTTTACACTTTTCTTGGTCTACATCCCCCTGACCGGCCCTTCTATATTTTTGGAATAACCAAAAAAATTATCTCCGCCAAATTTGAGCGAATTCGATTAATTTTTACATGTGGTACAAAGCACTGAAAGGAGCTGCAACAAAAAAGAACCTCTCTTGCTGAAAAGGAGCCCAAAATGATAAATGTATTCTAAAGGAACCCAAAGTATGGATTTAAACCATTCTGAAAGAACCTTCTTGTAACTTCTGCCTTAAATCGCTTCGAAAATTTCACAAGTTGATGATGCCTATTTTACTTTATAGTTTGGAATAAATTATATTGCATTGGGAAAAATTGAATAAAGAAACTTAGAGATTACAAGGAATATCAAAAGATTTCAAAAAATTTGAAATAGTTCAAAGTATTTTAAAAGAATCCAAAGATTGTCATCGATTCTAATAATTTGAAGGATTATAAAAAATTTCAAAGATTTTTTGGTATTTTTAAAGATTCTGAAAAAAATGTTGAATATGTTAAAGATTTCATAGGGATATGAAAAAATTTCAAAGAATTTGCTAAATTTCAGGATATTTTAAAACTCCAAGATTTTTCAATCGATTTTAAGGATTTTAAGGTAATTTAAAGCATTTAGAAGATTTCATAATACTGCTAGAAATTTTAAGTAATTTAAAAATGATTTGAAAGATTCCAAGAGATATTAAAAGATTTTTAAAAACTTGAGGATATTTTAAAAGACTCCAAGGATTTTAATAAATTCTTAATTAATTGAAAGATTTAATAGGATTTCAAAGATCTTTAGGTATTTTTGAAGATTCTGAGAAATTAAAAAAAGATTTCAGAGATTTCATTAAGTTATCAAAAAATTTCAAAGAATTTGATCAATTGGAGGGTATTTTATAAGTCCAAGATTTTTAAATCGATTTCAGTAAATTAAAGGGATTTCGAACATTCCTTGGTACTTTTGAAAATTCCAAGGAACTTAAAAAAGATTTCAAGGGATGTCAAAAGATTTCAGGGAATTTGAAATATTTAAGTGTATTTTAAAAGTCCAAGATTTCTCAATTGATTTCAATAATGTAAAGATATTTTAAAGAATTCAGAAAATTTTATTCTATTTCTAAAGATTTAGAGGAATTTCAAAACGATTAAAAAAAAATACAATCGATATTAAAAGATTTCAAAGAATTTGAAATATTTAAGGGTTTCTTTAAAAGACTCCAAAGATTGTAATAGATATGAATGAACTGAAGGATTTTCAAAGATTTCAAAGATTTTTTAGTATTTTAAAGATTCCAAGAAATTTTTAAAAGTATTTAAAGATTTCACAGGGATATCAAAAAAATTTCAAAGAACTTGAAATATTTAAGGGTATTTTAAGACTCCAAAATTTTTTAACCGATTTCAATGAATCGAAGGGATTTTTAAGGAGTTTGAAGATTTTATGATATTTTTTAAGATTCCGCAGAATTTTAAAGATATTTTAAGGGATATCGAATGCTTTAAATAATTTTAGATAATAAATGTTATTTTAAGACTCCATGATTTTTCAATCGATTTCAAATTGAAGGATTTTAAAGGATTTCAAAGATTTTTTTGGTATTTTCAAATATTCTGAGGGATTTGAAAAAGATTTTAAAGATTTCAAGGGTATATGAAAAAGACTTCATAGAATTAAAAATATTTTAGGGTTTCTTGAAACTCCAAGATTTTACAAACTATTTCAATCAATTAATGGGATTTTAAAGGATTTTCAAGATGTTATGGTATTTTTAAGTAGATAAATAAATTTTAAAGAGATTTAAAAGATTTTCAAGAATATTTTCTATGCATTTCGTCCAATGATCTTTAAATTTTAAAGGAAAATCAATTGAATTTTCAGAAAGTTTATGGTTGGAAGTAGATCTCAACATTTTTACTGAAGTAAAAATGCCGCTTTATTACTATTTTAAAAAAGTGACACAATTTTTTACAGATTCAAATAAATATGAAATACATTTATTGATAAAAATCAAAATTAAATTATTGTTCAATATCTATTCTATGCTTTGGATAATTTAAACTCTTTGGATTTTAATAAAGAAAATATTTTGTATAACAGTTTCGATCAGTTTTTTCATGCCATTTTCATGGATCCTAAATATTAAAAAAAAATTTTGACCTTTAAAAATAAAGTTCAAAAATAAATTTGAATTGTTTTCTTGGAGGACACGTTTTTCGACGATTAAAAAAAGTTTGATTTATTTACTAAAAGAAACTTGAGATTAAATATACAAATTAAATTTATTGTAGTTGAAAATAATCGCTTAACATGTATTTTTTCCAAAAATGGTTACAACCAATGAAAAGGGTCTGAAAAAACTTATTACTGTAGTAGACAATTGTTTTCAATGCTATTAAAAAAGCTGTGAATCTCCAAAATAGATTGCATGTTCTGAAAAATAACTTATCCCTTATTTTCATAAATAAAAAATTTTAAGTTTTGAAGCTCAACTCTGTTAAAATCGAAAACCTTAGCTTTCTCCTGAAATAAAAAAATTACAAAAAAATGTTGCATTTTTCCAAATAAATCAAATTTCTTGGATTTATTTTTTTCCTAAATTCTTCTGATTTTTTAATACTGATGTACAAGACACAATTTTTTATCGTCATTAGAAGATTTAAAAATCTTCTAAATAGAAGATATCCACAAAAAGCGCCAAATTTCGATCCCCTCCTGCCCGGTAAATATTTATCTAAATGAAAAAATATTTTCTCAATAAACTTCTATTCAATAGCTAATAGTCCTTTACATCTCCCCCTCCCATATTTTCTCACTCCTACTCCACTTTAATTTTACCTCCCCTCCCTTCCTCAACATTTTCCCTCACTTCTCTGAGTTCCCAGAATTGTGAGCTTTACGGTGTGAACTATGAGTTAGAAGTTAGGAATTAGGAGTTGGGAGTTATGAGTAAGGGGTTATGATTTATGAGTTAGGAATCAGATGTTAGGATTTAAGAGTTAGGATTCAAGAGTTCGAATTACCCTCACAAAATAACCTCAATTAAATAAGTTCTAAGTATCAAAATAATGATATTCTAATAAAAAATAACTCTTTAAAGCTTGCAAACTCCCACCATATATATATATATATAACTTTTTAACAATCTACATGAAAGAATCAGAACCAGATTCAGAAGCCTATCCATATCCTCAAGACACAGTCCATTTGGCAAAATTGAAAGCGGTCCAGGACCAGAGAAAATTTTCCGCTTGGCAGTCGCCTTAAAAACCCAGGGGCGCGTGACGAATCAATTATGCGGGTTCTAGGGCCTCGACTGTCGTGTACAACTGTGCGATTCGCTGGCAATGGCAAGCGGCAGAATGAAAAAAAAAGTGAAAAGAGAAGTACAAAATAAAATGAAAA
>NC_046665.1:104421657-104516650 GCF_010883055.1 Belonocnema kinseyi | reverse complement strand
GCGGGCAGTTTCTTAATCGCCTACGTGTCAGCTTTCATTTACACTAACTTTTATCACGATCAGTTCTCACCTTCGAAAAAATGCAGTGGGATCTCGGACTAAGAGGAAGGTGGCTGAACGAGGAGAGGAAGAAGAATAAAAAAAATGAAGAAGAATAGAAGGCGGCAAAAAGGAAGCAGAAGGACTGCTAGGCTGGTCCTGTCGGGAAGAAGAGAGATTGGGCAGGGCATTTACAGTAGCTGCAGGAGAAATAAAACTTACGAGCTGATTCTGATAGGCGGTGACAGCGGTGAATATGGCCTCCGGGAATACGAAGGTTTTGTGAGGCTCCCGTTCGAGATCCTCTATCGGATCTCCATTTCCGGTGTCCGGCCTCTTCACCAGGTGAATTCGTGGCTGATATTTGTGCATCGAATTAAGCACCAACTGCAACAAAAAAATTGATTTCTCTTAGAAATGAGAAATCCGAAAGTTCCAGTTTTCCAACTGAGGCCAGTGCTACTGTAACTAAGACTTTCTGTCTTACTCACACTCAAACTCAACATCTCACTCACACTCAAACTCACACTCCCACTCCCACTCACACTCACACTTACACTCACACTCACACTCACACTCTACTCACACTCGCACTCATACTCACACTCGCACTCACACTCACACTCTCACCCCACTCACACTCACGTTCACGCTCAGACTCCCACTCAAACTCAGAATCACACGCGACCTCACTCTCAGACTTACACTCACACTCGTACTCAAACTCACACTAACACGACAACTCACACTAACAGCTTACACTACCACTCTCACTTACACCCTGACTCGCGCTCACACTCGCAATTGCACTCACACGTGACCTCCCGCTCACGCTCTCACTCACACTCTCTATCACGCTCCAACTCGCACTCTCATTCTAATCACACTTAACTGACACTCGCACTCTCCTTCACAACCCGACTCACACTCGCACTCACACGTGACCTCACGCTCTCACTCCCACTCACACTCGACTCGCACTCTCTGTCACGCTCAAACTCGCACTCACATTCGACTCACACTAACTCTCACACTCACTCTCCCTCAGACTCCGCCTCACTCTCGCACTCACACTCACTTATTTTGAGTATCGTTCCTTGGATGATTGGAAATTCCTTCGTTTTTTTCAAAGAAAATAATTATTTAAACATTCAAGTACAACTTTTTGCTCCTTGAAACTACATACATAATTTTTAAAAGCCAAAAATGTGAAATTGGCTCAAAGATTTATCTCCGTACGTTTTATAGTTTCGGAGATGAAACCTCACTACTCTTATGTTATTAATTTAATAACAAATGATTATTTCTGATTCTAGAATTTACAATTGGTCGCAGAAAGGATCACATAAATTCAAAAATTTTTTGCAGATTTTCTGTAATTTATTTTCTGGGCCTAATATCTATTCAAAGTTAAGTTTTTAATTGGTTGCGAAACTGTGAACATTGAATTTAGTTTCTGTTTCCATTTTTTTTATATATTTAAAAAGTTTGTGAATTTCTGCATCATCAATTTTTTTTAACAGATTATCTGAATAAGTAATTTTACTTCATGATAAAATTTATTTTTTTAATGTTTATAAGATTTTCTTCAAAAGATTGAATTTAAGTTTGAAAAATATCGAAAAAGAATCTTGAAAAATATTCTGAAATTTTTAAAAAAACTGAATTGATCCGTTGAATTTATTCTGGAAAATGAAGATTTCAAGCAAAGTTTTATAATTTTGCAAGATACAAATTTTTCGAAGGCCTCCGAAATTTTTTAATGATGAAAAATATTGAAGAATTAAACAAGAATTTTTTAAAATTGAATTGATTTTTAATGATTTTGAAAAAGATACTTTTTAACCATTTTGGAAGGTTTCAAAAGAAAAAAAAAATCGTTAGATTAGTAGGAAGTTTTAAAATTATTTATTATTTTCAAAACATAATTTAGGAAAATATTGTTAAATATTGCAAAGGATTTTCAAACAATTGTCTACAAGAATATAAGGCATTTTGAAAATTTTCGTTTAATTTTAGTAAAAATTAAAATAATTAAAAAATATATTTCGAAGTTTTAGAAGTTTTTAAGAGATTCAATAATTTTAAATTTGAAGATTTGAAACAAATTAGCAAACAATGTAGATTTTTTTAATTTTATAAAAAAAAGGTTATTACAACAATTCTTATAAGAATTTAAAAAAATGTTAGAAAATATTCGAGTCAATGTGAAGGATCTAAAGTATTTCAATATACTTTAAACTGACTCGAATTTTTCTAGTATTTTAAAGGATCGTGCAAAATGAAAAATCTAAATAAAATTATTTTTATATAGCTTTAAAAACAGAATGATAATACATACTTATTTTTTCGTTCTCGTATCTCAGAATCTAATTTTAGGTCGAATTTAATTTTTTTAACGTTTACGAAATAATTAATCGAAATTTTTATTTTGGCATAAAAATTATTTTTCTTTAAAACTAAAAACGACACGTGCCCGATCGTTGATGTTACTTTTAATTTTTTAAAATTTGATACTTAACAGAGATACAAGTAGGGAAACGAGGATTTTGTTTTATTTCTCGTTTTTTAATCGGTTCAAAGGATCTTTTTAGAAAACGAAAGGGCGAGCAAAAATTGGGAACTTGTCAAGTTGGACATTTCCTTTATTCAAAGAATCACTTTGCCGATCCCTACTGTTAAATCCCGAATGTGAAATGAAAACCGTGAAGAACCGAATCTGATCGGAATTTCTATTTACGTCAGTCACACGATGAATTAAGAACCAGCACAAGGTAACAAAATGTCCAGAACGAAATCCAAAAAGAGAAAACGTAATCGAAATAAAGAAATTTATTTCATTTTATAAAATTTGAGCGTATCAACTTATTTCTGGTCAAGAACTTACCGGATAATTCCCGATTTTTCCAGGTTTTTTCCCGGTTGAAAATACTTTGTCTGTCTCGTACTAGAAGCATGAATAAAGATTATTTATTATAAACAAGTTATTTTAAAATTAATATTTATTTTTCAATTTCAGTTAATATCAAAAGCTTATTTCTTTTTAATTTATTTCCATTGCCGGATAATTTTGTTTTTAAGTTTTCCCGGGTTTGCAAAAAATAAAATTTACTAATTCATCAATGTTGGTTATTAATAAAACCGTGTTTATAATTTCAAGATATTTAACAGTTGTTGACATTTTTTCAGAACGGACTTAGATAGTTCAAAATATAAATCAAAAGAAAATATTTTTACAGAATATTATTTTTAAAATAAAATTCTTCAGAGGTAAAATTACTTAGGAAATATTATTCTAGAGAAGTTTGATACTCTTAAATGTCAAATTTAATTTTTGTTTTATTAACTAACGTAAAGGGTGGTAGAAGTGGTCAAAATTTCTTGAAATTTTTAGCTCTTTTCACAGTTCTCCCAGAATAAGATACTTTTAACCTGGTCTAACATAACTCAAAAATGATATGAAAAAATACGGCTAAGCAGTTTGAGATATTAAAAAAATCCTTGTTTTAGAGCTGTACCTCCATTTTTGGTTCAAAATAAAGTAAACAGCACAGATATTTGATAAATGAGAAGAGATAAATTTAAAAAAGCTTAAATATTAAAATAAATATAAAAATACTATATTAAATATTAAATGTTTTTCATACTTTTTTTGTATACTTTTCAATAATTTTAGGTTGTTTCAAGTTACATCGCAAGAAACATAAATGCAATCAATATATAATGAAGAAAATTAAAAAACGGTAAAATGCTTTGTTTTTTTCAAAGTTAATTTTATTTAATTCGGAACTTCGTGATAATTCCAAATAATAAATAATTAGTTAAATAACTTTTGACTTCTCTGAAGAAATTTAATAAACAAATGCATTATTCGGGCATTTGTCGATGAAAAAGTTTTTTTTTCAATATTAGTTATGCTAATTTGAGTTTATTATTACTTAAATTCGTATAAACGTTGACAAATGCTCAAATAATTAATTTTTAAATAAATTTGTTTATTGAAAAATTACAATTAATATCATGATTATGAATTTTGCTGAAACTTGCGTAAAGTTTTCAATTACAATGACTGGAATTTAAAAAAAAACGAGTTTTTTGTGAGCAAGTATCCGAATAATTAATTTGTTTAATAAATTTGTTTGAAAATATCGTGCAATTTATAAATTATTATTTATGAATGTTGCTAAAATTATCATGCAGTTACCTATTAAAAGGACTTATTTAGAAAAAAATCGAATTTTTCTGACGACAGATGCTCGAATAATATTACTATTATTATTATTACAATTTGTTTAATTAACTTGTTTCAAAACATCATAAATGTTTTGAATTTGTTATGAGTGTTTCTGAAATGATTACAAAGTTTCCATTGAAAAGGAGTGACATAGAAAAAAAATCAAGTTTTCCGTTGACAGATATATGAATAATGCATTTGTTTATCAAATTTTTATAATAAACATAAAATTTATTAACTAATTAAGAATGTTGCTAAATTAGCCTGAGGTTTCCATAAAAAGGACTGCCCTTGAAATAAAAAATATATAGACTAAATGTCCGAATCAAGCATTCGTTTACCATATTTGTTTAAAACATACATAAAAAATTAATGAATTTTTATAAAATTATCATGAGTTTCCTAAAAAATGGCATCGAAAAAAAAACGAATTTTTCTTTTGGAAAATGCCAAAATGATGCATTTGTTTAATAAATTTCGTTATAATATTAACAAGTATCTTCCTTAGAAAATTTTTGTTAATTATAATATTTTTTCCATCTAAATTTCTAGCAATATATCTTGTAAAAACATAAAATTTTTGAAAAATGGGAAGAAAAAAAACGTTTTCAACAAATAATTTGTTTATACATTTTTTATTGTGTCATAAAGAAATATTTTTGTGTTGTGTACTATTGACAAACACTGGGAATCTCAAATACAACAAATTATTATATTTTGCTTCATATTTGTTTATTTATAAAATATACCTAAATTGAAAACCAGGTTGAACAACTTTCTTTGAAATTCTCTCATACATTTTTTTCTTTTTTTTGAGTCCAAACAGATGAATACTTTTGCCGCGTCCATTTTTCGAACCAAAAAAGTATATTTTTTTCCACTGAGGGAACCATGTTGCTGTACTTTTAGAAAGTGGAAATTTAATAATTACATTTGAAGAATACTCTTATTATCATTTTATAAACATTCCCCGATAGAGGAAAATATTTTAAAAGTATTTGCAGAACGTCTGCATGAAAAAAAATTGAGTATCGTATCAGCTTTACCCCGGTTTACTGAAATTTAAATTTAGAAATAGTAAAAACTTACGTGTCCATGACGATCCATATCGTTGTTGGTGAGCTTGACTTTTTCGAAGGAAACCACTTGTTTTCGAAGTTGTTCTCCGGTGAAGGGAGAATCTGGATGAACGTATAATCGAGCTGGAGCTGGCGGATCCGCTTTTCCGGCAACCAACCACGAACTTCTGTGATAAGCGTACCTATATCTTTTGTTATCCACCGGCACGATATCCATAAGCACCGCATATCGACCCTCGGGTCTCAGACCGTTGAAGGAAACCCGACAGGTTGGAAACATCCGCCTGAAATCATCAAAAAATACTTTCAAACTTGTTCCTAAGCTTTAGAAAAATATTTCAAAATATAAAGAAGAATAAAAAATATTTCCAGAATTTGACTTAAAGTGAAATAAAAAAATCCTCTCTAACTCTGCTGGGATTCGAACCCGGTCCGGTGCTCTAACCCACTGAACAACAACAATCTGTAGACCTGGGTTCGAATCTCAGTGGAGTTAAAAAGACCTTTTGTATTAAAATTCATATTTTGTTGCTGATTAATCAACTGAAATGTTTTTTGGATGAAAATTATTTTTTCTGAAAACTTACCTTTTTGATTTAAAAGTTTATCTTGTTTAGTATAAATATTGAATTTTTGCCTAAAAATGCAACGATTTTGTTGAAAATTGACATTTTGTTTAAAAATTCGTATTTTTGTGTTTGTAAAGTTAATTGAAATCTTTTTGGATGAAAATTCAACTCTTTTGTTTATTTGTCTTTTTGGTTTCAAAATTCACCTGTTCAGTAGACTTTTTATTTCTGTTAGACAAAAATGCAACTATTTGGTTGAAAATGCAAATTTGGTTGAAAATTCATACTTTTTGGTGCAAAATTCAACGATTTATCAGAAAATTTACTTACTGTTTACAATTCTTATTTTAGGGTCGATAAGTGAACTGAAATTTTCTTTGGATGAAAATTTAACCTTTTTTCAAGAATTTTTCATTTTAAACTCATCTATTCTAGAAAAATGTCACCTTTTTTGATTAAAAATGAAACTGTTCGATTAGATATTCTAATCCTTTTTTAAAAGTTTGCCTTTTTAAATTTAAAATTTATCTGCTTTAGCAGAAATTAAATCTTTTTGGATAAAAATACAACTTTTTGGTTGAAAGTTGAACAATTTTGTTGAAAAGTGACACTTTTTGGTTTTACATTCTGCTTTTTTGTTGAAAATTTAACTATTTCGTAGGAAATTTATAATTTGTTTATATTCAATAATTTGGTGTTAGAAAGTAAAGTGAATTCTTCTTTGGATGAAAATTTGACTATATTTTGAAGGTTTTTTTAGTTCATTTTTTTTAGAAGAAATTTCGTTTCTCATGAATACAAATACAACTGTTTGTTTGAAAATTCAACAATTTCGTTTAAAAGTCCAAATTTCTGGTTGATAATTCTGCTGTTTTGTTGAAAATTTTTACTTTTCGTAAAAAATTTATTTTTTTACATTTAAAATTTACGTATTGAAAAAAGAACTGAAATCCTTTCTAGATGAAAATTGGACTTTTTTCAATAATATTTTTTTGTTAATTAAGAATTCAGCTGTTTAAAAAGAAATTTCATCCTTCTTCGATAAAATTGCAACTGGTTGGTTGAAAATTAAACTATTCTGTTAAAAAGGCATCCATTTTGGTTGAAAATTTAACTATTTCGTAGAAAATTTAGTTTTTGTTTAAAATTAATATTTCGGCGTTGAAAAATAAACTGAAATGTTTTCTGGATGAAAGTTCAGCTAAAAAAGAAATCTATTATCATTACAAATTCCTCTGTTTTCGTACAAATTTCGTATTTCTTGTATCAAACTGAAACTATTTGGTAAAAAGTTTAAATATTTTCTTAAAATCTCACCCTTTTTGGTTTAAAAAATTTGTCTTTTTGCATTGAAAATTCAATTTTTTTTTCGTATAAACTTATTTTTGGTTAAAAAATTCATATTTTCATCTTGAAAAGTCAACTGGAATCTGTTTTGGATGAAAATTTCACTTTAAAAAAATAATGTTGTTTTGTTTAAAATGTAAATTTATCTATTTCAAGAGATTTTTTACCCTTCTTTTTGTGCATAATAATGTAGCTATTTGTCTGAGAATGCAACAATTTTGTTGAATTCGTTGTTCCTGGTTAAAAATTCGTATTTTTATTGAAAATTCAACTTTTTCCGCATAAATGTAATTCTGGTTTAAAAATTAATCTTTTGATCGTGAAAAGTTAACTGATTTTTTTTTTAACAGAATATTAACCTTGTTTTTCTTTAAATTTATCCATTTGATTTCAAAATTCATCTGATTTAGTAGAAATTTCATTTTTTCAAATGACACTGCAACTTCTTCTTTGAAAATTATTATTCTTTGCTTGAGTATTCAACTCTTTTGTTTAAAAGATTTGGTTGAATCACTTTGATAATAAATCATTAGTTTCGTTGAAGATTTATATTTTGATTATATTTTGTATAAATTTAATATTTTCTTTTTTTTTAAATATAAAATATGGCACTTTTTTGTTGGTATTTTGTCTTTTTAGGTTGAGAATACAATTATTGTGTTAAAAATGTAATTATCTTGTTATAAATTCAAGTGTTTTGTTAAAAAACTATCTTTTTATAGTAGAAAATACATGTTTTGTTTCAAATAAACTGATAAATGTTAAAAAATTGAAATCTTGTTTTTGAGATATGGTTTTATTCCATTTATAAAAGACTCTATGTTAAAATTATTACAAAATTAAAATGCTGGTATTTGAATATAAATGATCAAGGAAAATGAAAACTTAATTTAATTAGCAATAAATAGCGACACATTTCTGAAAACTAAATTACGTAAACTAAGGGGGGGAGCAATATTTTATTACGGCCTGTTACCTATGGGGGTGGGGGGTCAGAGAGGGCTTTGCAAAAATTAAATTTAATTAATAAAAATTAAATGAGATTGAATAAATGTTTCTATTGAAGAAAAGAAACTCGTAAGCAATCACGCTAGGTACACAACGCAATACTCACATGAGACAAAACGCGCAAAGTGCGCAGTGCTACGGAAAACGTTTACTGCGCATGAATAATTTCAAGTAGCTCATTTTCGAGAAATTTTCCAGAGACTGTGTTTTTGAAAATGAGTGGACTTTTCTTATACTATTTAGTCAAAGTGACTTTAATCTGATCAGTCTTCTGTCTATTAAGGAGTCATAGAAGAGTCACATTTAGAAGATTATTTTTTTCCATGTCCATTCAATGAAGAAATATTTAATGCTAAAATCGATCTGACAAATGAAGATGAATAAATTTGTGGATTTTAATAATAAGGACCAAATGGATGAAAAATGAAGTCCATGGATGAAAAAAGACCTTGCAAGGTCGGCAGGTAGCGCCGCGAAGTCGAGATCGCCATTCTGTTTCACTTTGATAGGTTGAGGATTAATTGGTCAGTCTCGTGTGGAGAAACCAGACTAAAATGGCCGTCATTTAACGATTAATCACCTACATCGTCTCAGTATGCGTACCTCGTAAGCATCACCGTAAATGGTCACGGTTGTGGACTGCGGATGGCAACGTAATGACGTTTAATTTGCACGTGTATTCTCCGCGAGATTTATATTCGGTCAAAAAAGTTTATGAATTTATGCACACGTCTCTATATTCTCAAGAATATTTCAGAAGCTATAAAAGCTATCGTTTCTGACAGAAAAAAACAAAGAACTTATTTGCTTTTATGTAAAGATGCTCAGTTCGTCCGTTCGAATCTTAAATGCTAACTGGAACCTTTTTGGCCACGCTCAAAACAGTCAATTTTTCAAAATTGAGTTCAAATCGAGAATAAATTGAAACTTCTGAGGTGTCATCGAATGTAAGATTTTTTAAACTTGAAATTATTTGGTGGGGTTAAAATGAAACCAAACTAAAATGCAATTCGAATTGCGTACACCGATTTTCCAAATTCGAATCGCATTTCTGATGGATTTAGTTTTAATACGAACAGAATAATTTAATCTTTAGAAATCTTAAATTCCAAGTGAGGTTAGAAGCTTCAATTTTTTCTTGTGTTGAACCTACTTAAAAAAAATTCTGATCCTGGTGAAAAAGGTACCAATTTGCATTGAAAATTTGAACTGATGAATTGCAGACTTCTATTTTAATGCCGTACAAGTTCTTCCAAGAATTTTTTCCATTTAATGATGAACTAGTGCAGATTAAATGTCTATTGATTGTATTAGTAAACTGTTTTGTTTCGAAAGATTTGATGCCAGTAGTTAGGGCCGTTGTTTGCCAGACAAAAGATCGTAGATCCTAAATTGTTAACATTCATAAGTTTCCTGACTGTTAAGTACCGAAGGGCATTAAAAAATAATAAGTTTTATATGCTTGAAAATATGAAAATTAAATTAACTGAATTATTATAAACTAAAAAGAAAATCTACTTGTTTATTTTAAGTTAAATCTTTTTAATTAAAAAGTTCACTGTTGTATTTTTGTTTGAAAATTCACATTTTTTGCTTCACATTTCTACTATTTGGTTGAATATAAACTTTTTTTTTTAAAGAATTTGCTTTTTAGTTGCAAATTAATTATCTTAACTTCATACTGATTTCATTATTTGATGATCTACCTCTTTGACTTGAAATTACAAGTAGTTAAAAATTCGGCTTTTTTCCGAAAATAAACTTTTTCAAACTGAAAGTTGACCTATTACATTTTTTAAGCAAGCTTAATCGTTTTTAGTTGAAACTCCAACTGTATAGTTCATAATTTATTTATTTTGTTATAAATTATTCGTTTTTTGTTAGAAAATTAATATTTTTTATTGAAAAGTTAGCTAATTGGTTGAAAGTTGAACCATTTTGTTTAAAATTTATTTTGTCATTTAAACATCATACTTTTTGGTTGAAAATTTGCTAAATGTTACTATTTCATTATTGGTTGAAAACTGATCGTTTTTAGTTTAAAAGTCAAAACTTTTTTGTTGGAAATTCACATATTTGGTTCGAAAATTAAATTTTTCTTTTTGACAATCGTCTTTTTGGCTTAAAAATTCAACTCTTCTGTTAAAAGTTTGCTTTTTTGGCTCAAAAATTACACTAATTTTTCTTTCTTGAATGAAAAATCTATCATGGTTAAAACTTCATCCGTTCAACAGAAAACTGATTTTTTTGTTGTTGTTAAAAGTTGAACTGATCAATTTAAAACTAATATATTTTGGTTCAGTATTCAACTATTTTGTTGAAAATCCATCTTTTTTGGCTTGAGTCGACAGTCTTTTAAACAAAAATTAAAATTTTAGTAGTTTAAAATATACCTTATTGCATATTTTTGTTAAAAAACCAAATATTATACTTTTCGTTGAGAATACATCTTTTATAGTAAAATTCTACTTTTTAATTTAAAATTAAAGTATTTTTTTTACTTAAATATCAGCTCTTATATTCTCTACAGGTTGCGCTGGAAAGGTTGAAATTAAACTGTTTGTTAAAAAATCAATAAAAAATTCATGAATTTTGTTAAAATTTTCAACTTTTTGGCTGTAAATGCAATCATTTGATCTAAAACTAATTTGTTTGTTTGTTGAAAATTCATCTAATTTGTTAAAAAATCAACTTTCTTGATAGAAACATAAAATTTTCGGGTTCGAAAGTGAAATGTTTTCTGAAAGGTTCGACTCCTTAGCTTGAAAACTTAATTCTTGAAAACTCTTGAAAAAGGCTTAAAAATTCATCTTTTTTGGTAAAAATTAAACACTTTTAATTGAAAATGTAACTATTTTTTTAAAATTTTAGTATATCTTGACTTAAAATCTCAGGCGTTTTCTATTGAATTAGATATAATAGCTATAAATATATGTTTTTATTTTCCCTATTATTCTCCTATTTTCGTGGAAACTCACCCTGTTTCCCTATTGAAAAAACTGTTGGACTGTGAAGTATTTAAAATGTTTGGTTTGTATCTCTTGTATTTTATTTAAGACATTTACCAAACAAAATCGAAAACAAATTTTGACTTAACGTCCAAAAGAATATACGAATGGATTTTCAAAAATGTTTCCAGAAATTCAGGGTCGCTAGGAGTTTATCTTCAGAAAAGGAATTTTTTTAAAGAATCGGCTGTCGACAACAACGGAATCGGGACTTTGTATTCAGCTTGAAGACAATCGAAACCATTCAGCAAGATCTTCGCAGAAGCCAGTTTGCAAAGAATTGAACGCACCAGTGAATATTGAAATAAATGAACCGATAAGAAATCGCTTGGTGTAGATCAGAAACGAAAGATAAAAACTTCGAACATGGGCAGCAACCGGAAGTTAACAAATTTATATTGATCAAGAAAATATATCATCTTAAAGTAAATTTATCCTGAAGAATTTAATTTCAGGTTCAGATATAATCATTCTAATCAAATTGTCAATTAACCACATCCATTTGTATAATTACCAAATACCAAAAAGAGATTTCATATCATAAATGATGACACGATTAGATTCCATTCGCTATTCCCGTCTGAGTGTCTCCATCAGGAAACCATGAGACCTCTTTTCCAAGAAATCCATATACAAGGTCTCCGTAATTTCAAAAAAGGAGTGTAACTTCTACCTGGCAGAAACGACTCGTAAATTCTCGACGTGTGATAATCAGGCCCACACACAATCTGCACTCGCAGGAAGCCAAAGCGAGAAATCTGGTTGTCTTCGATTCGGCAAAAAGCCCCACCCTGCCTGGTCGCAGAAATGGCCGCGATACCAGAAGCAGTCTTGAGCGGCGAGGGAGCAAGGTGAAACGGGGGGAATGGGGGATATCGTGTCTGGTGTACCTGGAGGGGGAATTTGTCATTTTGTCCTTTCACCAGACACCCCCATCGTCGTTTTTCCCCTTTCGCTACCCCTTCCCTTCAATTCATTAACAAAGGACGGCTTGATAAATAAAAGCATTACTCACATTCGTGCAGACCAGGCGGGATGAATGCATACCGAGTCGACAAGGACCGAGGAGAAGACGGAGATAAGATCGGCGGGTGTCCCCGCGTTTTAGTGGTCGAGCAGCGGGAGGGCCGACACGGTATTAATGCTTTGCCTCCGAGGCAAAACATTCATGCCTAGCCAGCGAGTGGAGTCTCATAAGCCCACGGGAGTGATCACAGTGGGCTTGTAAGGGCGTGTATACGCGGTTACTTGCCCACGGGTTGGCAACACTGTCGTTGTCATGTCTCTTATACGTGGGCCGATAGACATTCGCTAAATCTGGTGGGCTGGCGATGATGGTGTCGGTGATGTACAACGACCTCACCAGAAGACATGCTCTTACTTAGAAACACCCTTTTTGATTCGCTTGGAATTTATTCGAGTCGGGTACTTGGATTCTGAGGTTCCAAATTTTCCGAATTAAGAGTCAATCCCAATCAATAATAAGCTCTGGCTTCTAGAAACTTTTCCGACCAGATGGAAGGATATGTTTTCATTTCGAAAAACTCTTCTTGATTCAATTATGCTTGATTCGTTTCAGGTTCTTAGATCTTTAGGTTCCCGATTTTTAGAATTAAGGTAGTACTTACGGAGAACCCTTCCCAACAATTAACTTTGACTTCTAAAAACTTTTTCGAACATATCGGAGAATATATTGCAATTCAGGAAAACTCTTCTTGGTTTACTAATTGATTTGCTTCAAGTTTTTGAATTTTTAGGTTCCTAATTTGTTAGACTAATGTTGATACCAACCGGTTAATCCTACCCAAATGTTAACTTTGGCTTCTAGAAACTTTTTCTACCAAACTAGAGATTATGTTCTAACAGAGGAAAACTCTTCTTGATCTACTAATTTTTGATTCGGTTCAGGTACATGTATCTTTAGGTTCCAGATTTTTAGGATTAAGTTTGGACTTAATGGACAATCGTTCCCAAAACTTAACTTTGGTTTCTAGAAACTTTTTCGAACATTTCAGAAGATATGTTCCAACTTAGGAAAGCTCATCTTGATTTACTAAGTTTTTATTCGGTTCAGGTTTTTAAAATTTCAGGTTCCTAATTTTTAGAATTATGTTAGTACCTACGAGTTAATCCTACCCAAAAATTAGATCTGGCTTCTAGAAACTTTTTCGGCCAGAGAAGAGAATATGTTTTAACTTAGCAAAGCTCTCCTTGATTCACTAAACATTTAATTAGGTTTAGTTTCTTCGATCTTTACATTCCATATTTTCAGAATTGAGGACAATCTTACCCAAAGTTAACTTTAGCTTCTAGAAACATTTTCTACCAAATCAGAGAATATGGTCCAACTTAGAAAAACTTTTCTTGATTTAATAATTTTTGATTCGGTTTAGGTGCATGGATATTTAGGTTCCAGATTTTTAGAATTAAAGTGGTACTCACGAGAAAATACTACCCAAAAATTTACTTTGGTTTCTAGAAACTTTTTCGACCAGATCAAAGAATATGTTCCAATTTTGTATAAGAACTTCAATTTCAGCCGTTCTCGAAGAAAATCTGACTTAAAGAAAAACGTTCAACCACTGGGGTATTCTCTAATTGTTTCCTTTCATCCGAAATGATTTTTGTTTAAAGTTTGAAATTTTATCAGGAAGTCGACTTTTTCCAACAGAATCTCAGTCATAGCTTGAATAGTTTTTTTTAATCAAGGTAAGAGACAAACAGATGCTAATTCCAGTTTATGAGGGTTTGTTATAAAACTCTAAAAAAAAGTTTTTCTACTTCACAATGTTTAACATTATTTTAATAAACTTCAAATCTGCAAAGACTTCACAAGATGTAGCAAGAGCATTTCGGAAGAAGTTTGATAAAATATTATACAAAATGTTCCTTTCATTTGTATGGAGTCGTATCCTTCATTTTTGGGTTGAATGTTCATCAACACAGGTTCTGCTAACTCTTCAAAAATTTAAAAAACTTACGGAAAAAGGGTAAATTTAAATAAAAATGGTACTAATAACTTCTCTAATCCTAATCTTGCTAATCTCAACCAAATTTGAGAAATTTATCGTGGTTTAAGGACTCAGAATTATTTGAAACAAAACTTCTATTTAAAGAAACTCGATTCAATTTGACACAACCTATTCTGCTATTTAGAGTCATCATCAACCTGATTAAAATCAACCGTCATTCTGATCTCAATTAATAATCTAATATTTTCTAACATAGCCATCTCTCTGAAGTGTAAATTATCAAGAACAAACCAGAAAGAATTTGCTAAAGAGATGAAGAGATGAGGGAAAACGAGAGTATATGTTTCAAGGGTGGGCGGGGGGGGGGGGGCAAGGAAGTAATAACTTGGATGAAGGGAGCGACAAGCACCGTCGCGACGCAGATCTAATTACTAACGCACGAGTAAGCGCCCAACAGGGTGGGGATTCCTTGGGGACGATACCCATCGAGGTGCTGGCACACGACAAGTGGGGGTGGGAGATTGGCGTCGCGGCGGGCAATTAGGTGCTCGTCGTCTGCGTCGCTTTTGTCCTTCCCCTCCATTCCTACCATCCTTTCTGCTTTCATTATACAGATTACTGTTACCGACATTTACCTGCATTCAAGAGTTCATGTCCGTGCTAAAAATTTTTTTTGACAACATCTTCATCATAAAAAGCAATCTTAGCCCCTATAAATGATCCCTAAAATAATATTTATAGGCTTGAGTCAATAGGTCAGATCTACTTATTTTTCAGACAGAACTGTCCAATCCTTAACATTCAGGTCTTTAGCTCTCAGTTTGCGGCCAAAAAAAAACTGGTGAATCCCAAAAATGGTAGGTCAATTCTAGGTCAGGCTGTATCTGTGGATTGTGGAGACCCCTGTCCTAGACTTTTAAAAGACTTACTTAGGGTCCTAGGCTCATAAAATAGTAACTGTGATCTTATTGGTTAACGGACAGCTGACACTTTATCAGACTCTGAGCTGATAAAAAATCTTGCATGACACTCGGTCCTTGCAAGATACTTTTCCCTCGAATTCTTTCCCCTTGTATTTCCTTTGCCTCGGCTACACCTCGGGTTATAACAGGTATTGCAACTTCAGAGAAGGAAAAAGTGCCACTTAAGGTGCTTGTATCATAAATATTTTTTTCTGATAACAATTTTTTAGATAGATTCTTCTGCGGTGGGACTATTGGACCTAAGGGATAAACACCATCGCAATTTATCCAGCAGGATCTACGTCATCGCGGCTTAATGGACCAGCCGCTAATACCTCTCGCAAGTGCTACTGTAAAAAGGGTTAGATAATCCCTGCGGACTGAACTGGTACTACATCAACGTCCCCAGGCGACGTGTCAACGTCAAACCAGTACTCTTTCTCATTACACGTGCCCTATCACCCTTCTGCCTCGGCTCTTCTGATCCGAGGTTCACGCTACATGCGTCGCTACAAATTCAATCAGTAGAGGCTCACGATTCACGAAACAACACCCACGAGAACTGAACTCCATGCCAAGAGCCAACCATCGTATTAAACAGAGACGTAGAGATAGAAACGCAAATAGAGAGGGAGTGAAAAAGAGAGGGCGGTTAGTAATCGTCAAGTAAATGACTTTATCGATTGAATCGCCGACCCAAAGTTCCATCTCCATTAGTCCAGACATCTACAAAAAAACTTTGCATCTGATAATCGGATAAAAAATGCTCAACTTCAGGAAAACGTGACTCTTGACCTATAGAGGCTAGGTCATTGTTGTTTTGCTAGAATAACTGGAAATTTGGTCTATTTTAATAAATATTTCGAACATTTTTTATTAAACCAATGAGTTCCAAAGCAAAGATGAAAACCTACTAATCGATCAACAAAAGACGTAGAGCAGAAAGATCAATGGAAAGTTTTCTCTACAATGCAATAGGAAAGGTCAGTCTACACAGACGATTCTTCAGAGGTTGAGTAATTTATGAAACTATTAGTTTTTTAAATAAAATTTAAGGACGAACCTGCCAGTCTTGGTGATGATCATCTCGGTACCAAGTTCATTGAATTTATCCCAAAGTTCCTTGGTTTCAAGATGGCAAACAACATGCCTAAGCTCATCACAATTCGCTCTTTCCTGAAGGAGTGGATTCGATGGCGATGGAGCTTTTCCACTCGTACTTCCGGTGTCATCCGTTTCCGGTTCGTCCTCAATGTCTCCCGTTTCTGGGGGCGGTGGACCTCGTACGATCCCGGAAACACTGGCTTCCCTTTCTGAAAAAATAGAGATACCTTTCAATCAATTTATTTACAACTAAAAAACACTTTTATATTTCAAAAATTGACACTCTCTCAAAGCTAATGTTGACAATAATGTTTCAAGAAGTAATACGGATGGCAAATGATCGAAAGGAAGATCGACAGTAACGAAGGTGAAAAAAACTTGCGAGGTCGGCAAAAAAGTAAGAGCCCAACTCGAGCATTCTTTATCCATATGTCGTCAAAGCCTCGAAGCTCGACAGCTTCTTTTTTCGTTTTTTCAATTCTTCTTCACTTGCTTCTTCTTCCAGTTACGGGAATAGTACAAACTTTCTTAGATATAAATATCATGAGGAGATAAAGTGGGTGAGCTTGCAAGTTGGGAAAATGAAAGCGAACGATTTGGCCAAGGAATAAACCAGTCTGACGTTTCAATTTCCATTCAGAGTCGAGCCGTTGCACCTCGATTTATCTTTCCATTCATACTTTTGCCACTGCGTCGCTCCTCGCACCCGCAGAAATTAATTCAATTCGTACGTGCTCGCAAGTGGCCCGCGCAACATTCATCACGTCATTCTCTCTCAGGGTATTTTATCGATGAGGAAAAAAAGGTATTGGCAGATATTCTGATCTTATCGCCAACTTGCGGACTGGCCAGAGTCGTTCCTTACTGTCGAAGGCAATCAACAATTGCTTTCAAAATAACTTGGCAAGATTGTAGAATGATTTTTTAGACAAATTAGATTCCCTCATGAAAATAGTTGACCTGTAGAACCTAATTTAATCCTTGTAGCAGATCAATCTATAGTTTGAAGTGAACGAAGAAATTTAGAAAGATCCCTGTATCAGCCAAAATTAATTTTTAACTTGTTTAATGATTTTTCCTATACCAAGGATATATTATACTGTCAAATTTTAGATTTCATGATTTCTTTCTTTAATAATATTAAATGTATTCCCTTTTGACGAAAAAAATGATGAGAATTAGAATTAAGATACAAACTAGACCACGAAAGTCTTTTATACTAACTAAGGGGCCGTACTTTAATTAAGTAACGGATTATAAGTCCTCTCTGAAACCTCTCCTCTCTCTGTAAGAAACCATAAAAAAATATGTAGTTATTGCTAATAGTACTTCTGTAAATAGCATTTCTGATAAAAATTTAAAAAATTTAAATTTATTAATTGATTTTAAACAAAAAAATTATTTTCTTACATAAAAGGTAGCTTTTTAACCAAACACTGCATTCTCAACAAAATAATTAAATTTCTAAAGTAATAGTTGAAATTTTTACCTAAAAAGCTAAATTCCCAACAACAAAGTATCATAGTTTATATTACAATGAAAAAAATAAAAGTTTATTCAAATTCTTAAACTTTCAATTCAAAAGACGAATTTTTTCTACAAAAATTGAATTTTTAAGGAAAAAATATGACTTTAGCAAAAAATTAATTTTTTCACGAAATTAATGCATTTTTACTCAACAAAAATAAAATTTCAATTTAAGAGAATTATTTTTCAATAAAAAAAAAGAGAATCTTTAACTGAAAAATGTGCCCGCTTCGCGGGCACATTCTCATAGCGCGCTACGCGCGCGGCTGTCTTCGCTCGCTAATTTGAGTGCACCTGTGGCGCGCGACGGTTGAATTTCGCGCTTCGCGCAAGAATATAATTATACCTCGCGCTTCACGCTCGAATATTTATTCTTTGCATTTGGAATGCTTGAAAAAAACTTAATCAAAAAGATCTCCACACATTTTTTTTTATTTTATTTTTTTCAGCGTTATTTTTCACGAATGAAACAAAAAGTACGCATCCTATCAAGAAGTGATTCTTAACGAAATTGTAGATCTTTTTTAGGATAACCATTTTTGTTGATTTATCTTTTTTCGTATCCTACATAGTTTGTCCACAAAATGGAATTTTTTATTTTCCATTATTTTTTGTGCAATCAAAATTTGAATTTTCGATTTTTGAAGAAAATCCAAAAATTGGTTACAATAATCTCGTAGGGCTTTCAAAAAGAAATGTTTTTCTTCTATAGACTTTTTTTATATCGTACGATTTTCGGCTTCAAATTTTGATTTTCGTTTGATTAAAAAAATTTTGAAAACGCTATAACTCTTAGAATTTTCTTTTTATCATAAAAAGTCATGAAAATAAATTGTTTGTTCTTTTCAATACTATAAATACCCGTACATAGGATTTTCAAATTCAGAAAAAAGTGGTCTCAAAAATTTTCAAAAGTTTCTCACTTTTTGAATTTTTATCAAAAATGGCTGGTTCACAAACTCGTCCTTTCTTTTAGGACCTAAAAAAAGTGTGCCAAAGATGAATTTGATTCGTTTATTTTTTCGAGAGTTATCGTGTTTACGGACGGACGGACAGACAGACGCCATCCTGAAAACCTGATTTTCGGATTTAGGGGGTCTTGAAACGTGGAGATCCGTTTAAAAAGTGTGATGTCAAATTTCCGACAATTCTAATACTTTCTCGATCATAAATGATGAGAATGTAAAAAGATCAATCTTAAAAAATGGAAACGTTGCACTTTAAGTTAAAAAACTAATTTTAAATAAAAAAAGGCTTTTTCACTAAACACTTAAATTTTCAACCAACGACATAATCCTTCAATCAAACAAAAAATTTTAATAATATAGTTCAATTTTTACCTAAGTAGTTTAATTTTTAATTAGAAAATAATTATTTTATAGAAAGTAGTTTATCTTTTAATCAAAAAAGTAGTAGCATTAACTAAATTTTTTACGAAATAGTTAAACCTCAACAAAACAGCAGAACTTTCAATATAAAATTATGACTGTTAAACTGAATTGTTGAATTTCTAAACAAACAGTTGCATTTTCATCAAAGAAAGGTGTAATTTCTGCTAAAGAAGGTAAATTTTAAAACCAAAAAGAGAAACTTTCAAACAAACAGTTGCATTTTTATTTAAGAAAAATTAAATTTCTTCTAAAGCAGATGAATTAAAAAAAAAACCTTAAAAATGGAATTAAAATTTCTTCCAAAGAAGGTTTCAGTTCACTTCCTAACACTGAAATAGGAATTGTTTACAATAAGTTAATATTTCTGCTAAATAGTCGAATTATGAACCAAAAAGTATGACTTTTTTACAAGATTGTTAAATTTTCAACCCAAGTATTTTTGGACAAGAAAAATAAAAATTTTACCAAAACAGGTACATTTTTCAAATCAAATACACAAAATAATAAAAAACGAGGTTCATGTTTATCCAAAAATATTTTAATTGACTTCTTAACACGAAATTAGAATTTTAAACAAAAAGTAAATTTTTATTGAAATAGCTGAATTTTCAACAAAACAGTTACATTGTTAACCAAGAAAAATACAACATCTCTGCTAAAAATATGAACTTTTAAATCTAAATAAAAAAAAACAAATTTCAGAAGAAACATTTTTCATCCAAAAAAGATTGTATGTTCTTAACAGTAAAAAAATATGAATTTTAAACAAAAGGTTCATTTTTTCGAAAAGAGTTGAATTTGTATCCAAAAAGGATGTATTTTTAAGAAAATTGTTCAATTTTCAACCAAATAATAAAATTGATAACTAAAAAGATAATCTGAAGGAGAAACTTTTTGCAAATTTACACTTAATTTAAGTACGGTCCCTAAATCGCTTTCAGATGTTTTTTATAATCTAATACGAAATTCAAAGCTAAGGAGACAACAAAGAAATTATAGGACAACCAATTGTTTCTAGTATTTTCAATTAAAGATGAAAACCATGTTATTTAAAACAATTCTAGTAGATATGAATATTCGAATTTTGTTATTTTAGTTAGATTATGATTTAAAATTAATTTTTTCTGAATACAATCCAATACAAGATCTAATGGAATGTTATCAAACAGTAAAACAACATTCCATCAAACTAAAGAATGTGTTAGAGAAACTTAAATTTTGCTTCAAGCGTTTTTCAAATTTGAACTATTTTTGACAAACGATTCTGTATTTCCTGAAACATGTTTTAAAAACATTTGTGATATATTTAGCTAAGTTATAAATAGGATATCCGACTGTGGACACAATTGGTCTCGAGTTTAAACTCAGTTTGTGCAGTTTTGAAAGAGCATTAGCTTTAGCTACAGCACTATTATGATTATAAATTATTTAATATTTTTTCATTTAATTTTTTCTCTCCCATTTAATAACTATATCATTAAATTTTCCTGCATTGTTGGAACTAGACTATTTTTTATACTTTTAGGAAGAATATCATTGCTAATAAAGTTGTCAATAGTCTTATTGTAATTATCTGTATTAACTGCTACTTTTATGGTACCTTCATCTGCACTTACAAAAATTAAATCTTTATTTTCTTTTAAAATTATTTTTTCAATTTATTTATAATTCGTAGATTGATTTCTTGGTAATTAATAAGCTAATAAATTTGAACTCTTCAAGCATTCTAAAAAATATTTTAAAATAAACATTCAGTTTAGTAAGCCTTCTTTAGGCACTATAAAATTTATTTTAATTTGTTTCGTAGTATCCGAATGAATATTAAACAAAATATTAAATAAGTACGAACATTTTTAAATTTCTCATCACCCGGCAAAAGTTTTGTTCGCGAATAGCTATCGTGTTTCTCTGGAATTAACAATCAATTGACGATACAAGACGTTCACTGACTGGTGTTATCACGCGATGGAGTCTTTTTAATCAATTAAGTCTCTCGAACTTAATTAAATGCAAAACGATCATAATTGTCCTCTTGTGAGCATTATGCACATGAAGCGGTACGACACTTATGTGGGTATAAAGATGTAATAATAACTCAGTAGCTTGGAAAATGGCTAATTATCCACTTATGCCGGGGTTGCTTTATAGTTTAGCGTTATTAGCGTGAATCAGGCGAGGCTAAGGGGAATCGTGGAAATTACATTTTGCGTATGAGGAACTCACTGAAAAATTCGCTTAAATTTATTTTCTCTATTTGACAAGAAATTAGCTCATCTAACAATTAATTTTTTTATGGGGCTCTTCAAACACTCTACTGCCAGGATGGATAGAAAAGGAGTTAATGTAACATTATAGATGGAAATATAAATGCGAATTACAAATAATTGAAAATGCTGTTCTTTCACATTATTAATATAATTTTTTTTTGTCTTCTGTTTTCAAGAAACTTCTTTTTCTACTAAACTTGCCTGAAAGCAAACTGACTTATTAGAACCTAATAAGAAAATCCAAATATTTTTCGGTTAAAGTTAATTCTTCATCATTAAAAAACCTACTATTATATTTTTGATTTATAATTCAGCTCATTAATGTTCTGAACTAAAAATTCAAGTAATCAATTGTTGACTGGAAATTGATAATAATTTTCATAGAAAAATCCGACTATTTAGTTAAAAGTTCATGAATTTTATTTTAAATTCATATTTTTTTATCGAAAATTAATCTAGATTCAAAACTGAACTTCTTTATTGAAAGTTGAACTACCTTGTCAAAAAATCATTTTCTCAGTTGAAAATCCCTCTTTTTGCTTGAAAATTAAGCCATTTTGTTGAAAATTTGTTGTTTTTTTTCAAAATTGATTCTTTGAGCTATTCCAATTGTCACTGAAGATTGATGGGTTTTTATTTAAAACTTCACTATTAAATTGAAAATGATCTTTTTTGGACAATCTTCTTTTGGGATCAATTTGATTAACATTTTTTCTTTCTCTTGAAGGAACACTCTTTCTGGATTGAATATTTATCTCTTTTATTACAAATTTAATATTTTATGGTTACAATTTTTAGTTTTAAAAAACAACTTTGATTTAGTACAGAATTAAAAAAATTTTAATTCCTGTTTTTGGTTTGAAAATTCTACTATTTTATCAAAAAAATCATTTGGTTTAAAAAAAATAAGCTTGATTTATTACCGAATTCAAATGTTTTTATTTAATTATTCTGTTTAGTTTGAAAATTCTATTATTTTAGTAAACAAAAATTATTCGGTTGAATATTGACGTTTTTTAATTCCAAATGCCATTATCTAGTTGAAAATTAATTTTTCTGCTCTATCAATTTGGTTGACATTTTTTCTTACTCTTGAAGGGAAAATCATTCTTGGTTGAAAATTCGTCTATTTTTGTACAAATTTGATATTTTTTGATTAAAAGTGCAACTTTTGTTTAAAAAAAAAAAGAATTTTCATTTAGTACGGAATCAAACTGTTCTTTTTTTTTTGAAAATTCTTCTTTTTTGTTTAGAAATTCTACTATTTTACTAACAAAAATTAAATTATCTGGTTGAAAATTAACTTTTTGCTTAAAAATTCAACTGTTTTGTAAAGAATTCTTCTTTTTAGTTTAAAAATTCAACAATTAGGCAAAAATTTTTTTTCTTTTTTGAATGAAAACCTTTCTTAGTTTCAAATTCATGTCTTCTGCTAGAAATTTGAGCTGTTTTTTGGATAAAAGTGGAAGAATTAAGACTCATATTTTTTGGGTTCAAATTCTATTATTTTGGTAAAAAGTTCAACTGTCTGGTTAGATATTAATCTATTTTGTTGTTTGAAAATAACCTTGATTTGGTTTATGATTAAAGTATTTCGTTAAAAATTCTTATTTTTTAGTGGAGTTCAACTGTAGTTAATTCAAAATTATAAACTTTTTTTCAATATCAACAATTTAGTTAAAAATTAATTTTTGTTGTTGTATATTAATACTTTAAGGTTGAAATTCGAATGCTTCCTGAACAATTCGCTTTCAATTTTGAAAATTCAATTATTTTCGTTGAAATTTTTCCTTTCTCAATGAAAAAAAAACAACACATTCTTGGTTGAAAATTCATCACTTTTGGTACAAATTTGATATCTTTAGTTAAAAGTACAACTTTTTGGTTAAGAACAACCTAGATTTAGTAGAAAATTCAACTGTCTTTTTTATATTCTTCTTTTTAGTTTGAAAATTCTATCACATTAGCAGACAAAAAATTTAATTAATTGATTGAAAATCAATTTTTTGGTAGAAAATTTAATTGTTTTGTACAGAATTCACCCTTTGGTATGAAAACTCAAAAATTTGTTGGGAATTTTGTTCTCTCTTGAATGACAAATCCTCCTCAATTTCAAATTCATCTCTTCTGACAGAACTTGTGTCTTTTTTGGTTAAAAGTGCAGCACTTACAACTGGTAAGTAAGTTCTATAATTTTTGTTAAAAGTTTAACTATTTGGTAGGAAATTAATTTAGATTTTGTTTAATAATGGCCCCTGATTTGGTTTAGAATTCAAATATTTTGTTAAAAATTCGACCTTTTGGTTGAATTAAACTGTATTTGTTTCAAAATTCAAGCTTGCAGCTTGAACATTACACTATTTTAATAAAAATTCGTCCCTTTCGCTTTAAAGTCCAAATACTTTATGGTAAATGCAATTGTTCAAATGATAAGTTTAAAAATTAAACTATTTGTTAGAAAATTCATCTTTGCAGTTGGAAAATTATTCTAAGTTCTTTAAACTTTAAGCATATAGTTTAATATTTAAATTTTTTGTTAAAAATTCATCCTTTTTTCCAAAATTTAAAAGTTTTGTTAAAAGTTTGTCTTTTTGGATAGACAGTTCATTTTTTTTTTTTGTTTGGTTGATGATCTGTGACGAGAAAGGTGAAAGATGGTAAAAATTTTCAAAATAATGTGAGGTAGTTTTTGAATGCCACATAAGCAGTTTTTGAAAATTCGCACGCTTGAATAAAAATGAAGTTGCTGCTATTCTTATATTGGTTTTGTAAAGGAAATAGATAATTTCCACTTTTTGAAACCAAGTATGGAAGCTGAATATGAACTATGCTATCGAAACAAATCTACAGACAAATACCCTTTTTTTTTATATTTTCAATAAGCATTAAATCAACTCGTAAATCCCGCTACCGCATTGCGAATTTCTGCAGCTGAAGAATAAATTTCACGTTCTAGGCGATTTCATTCGGAAGAGGTTAAACGATCCTTCCTAACGGAACAATATTCTATTCCTTAGTGCTGCAACTCCCGTCTGAAATCTAAATACCGTGATTATCGCCGTTTGGATCTTTCCATGTGGTTGCTATTTCAATAGTAAATCGCATTTATATTCAAGCAGCAAGAAGTGCGAGTCCGCGACACGGGGAAACCATAATAAACTTGGTAATGGGCAGTTACGAAGCTTCGAAGCTCAGCGTCAGGTGCCGGCTATTAATTTCGCGCGTTGATGCCTCCTCCGGAGGAATTAATTGTCCGTCTGGCGTTCATCGAATGTCTGGAATTTCGATCGGACCCTCGTCGGTGATCATTGTCTCCAGTTGTGTCATTTGCTGCCAAATGATCATCTTCAATATATATCATTCATCATTCATCACTAGTAAACCTGATCCAAGAAAAAATTATGAGAAACGTCTTTTGAAAAAGATAGGTTTGCTCTTTTGCGTAAACATCTTTGACCCTGGTGGGGGTAGTCAAAAACTGCGTTGAGTTACTTCTAGATAATAAGGGTAGCATTCATCATTCATTACTAGTAAACATAATCCAAGACATAATGATGAGGAATAACTTCCAAAAAAGATCGATCTATTTTGTTGCGTAAACATCTTTGACTCTGATGATGCCATTCAAAAACTAAGTTATTATATTTTAAGCCAAAAAAATCAATTTTTTTATGAAAAGATACTGACTTTTAATTGAAGAAGACTTTTTATTCAAGAAAGAGACAAAATTCTTAAACCAAACTATTGAATTTTCAAGTCAAAAACAAAAGACTTTCTGGCGTTAACCGAATATTTGGAATTTCGATCAGAATCCGATCAGCAGTCATCGTCTCCAGTTGTAACATTTGCTACCAAATGATCATCTTCGATATAAATCATTCATCATTCATCACTAGTAAACCTGATCCAAGAAAAAATTATGAGAAACGTCTTTTGAAAAAGATAGATTTCCTTTTTTGCGTAAACATCTTTAACCCTGAGGGGGGTAGTTAAAAACTGTGTTGGCAATCCAATTGTTATTGAAAATTGATGAGTTTTTATTTAAAACTTCACTATTTAATTGAAAATGATCTTTTTTGGACAATCTTCTTTTGGGGTCAATTCGATTAACATTTTTTTTTCTCTTGAAGGAACACTCATTCTGGATTTTCTTTTATTACAAAATTAATATTTTATGGTTACAATTTTAGTTTTGAAAAACAACTTTTATTTAGTACAGAATTCAACATTTTTTAATTTCTGTTTTTGGTTTGAAAATTCTACTATTTTAGTAAAAAAAAATTGTTTAGTTGAAAATTGATGGCCTTTATTTTAAAATTACACTATTTAGGTAAAAATTAACTTTTCTGTTGCAAATTAATATTATGAGTTCAATTAGGTCAATATCTTCTCTCTCTTTTGAAAAGAAAATCATTGTTAGTTGAAAATTCATCCCTTTTGATAGAAAATTGATTTTTTTTGGTTGAAAGTGAAAATTTTCGGTTAAAAAAAAATAAGCTTGATTTATTACAGAATTCAAATGTTTTTATTTAATTCTTCTGTTTAGTTGATGATGAGGAACAACTTCCAAAAAATATCGATCTATTTTGTTGCGTAAACATCTTTGACTCTGATGATGCTATTCAAAAACTAAGTTATTATATTTTAAACCAAAAAAAAAAAAAAAATTTTATGAAAAGATACTGACTTTCAATTGAGGAAGACTTTTTATTCAAGAAAGAGACAAAATTCTTAAACCAAACTATTGAATTTTCACGTCAAAAACAAAAGACTTTCTGACGTTAACCGAATGTCTGGAATTTCGATCAGAACCCGATCAGCAGTCATTGTCTCCAATTGTAGCATTTGCTACCAAATGATCATCTTCAATATTTATCATTCACCATTCATCACTAGTAAACCCGATACAAGAAAAAATTATGAGAAACGTATTTTGAAAAAGATAGGTTTGCTCTTTTGCGTAAAAATCTTTGACCCTGGTGGGGATAGTTAACAACTGTGTTGAGCTATTTCTAAATAATATGGGTAGCATTCATCATTAATCAAATGTAAACATAATCCAATTCAAAATTATGAGGAATAACTTCCAAAAAAGATCGATCTCTTTTGTTGCGTAAACATATTTGACTCTAATGATGTTATTCAAAAACTACGTTATGCTATTTTGAAAAAAAAAAATTTGATGGAAAGGTACGAACTCTCAATTGAAGAAGACTTTTCATTCCAGAAGGAGACAAAATTCTTAAACCAAATTATTGAATTTGCAAGCCAAAAGCAAAAGACTTTCTGGCGTACACCGAATGTTTGGATTTTCGATCAGAACTCGATCAGCGATCATTGTCTCCAGTTGTAACATTTGCTTCCAAATGATCATCGTCAATATCCTTCATTCACCACTACTAACCCGAATCCAATAAAAAAAATGATAAAAAAATCTTCTAATGAATATCGATCCCGTTTGATGCGTAAACAGCTTTGACCCTGATGGGACTATTCAAAAACGAAGTTGCGCTAATTTTTACCCAAAAAAAATACAACTTCTTCCAAACGAAATAAAATTTCAATCAAGAACAATTTCTTATTTAAAAAAGATAACATTCTTTAAACAACTTGTTGAATTTTCAGGCCAAGGAACGAGTCCATCTGGCTTTCATCGAATATCTGGAATTTCGATTGGACCCTTATTGGTGATTATTGTCTCCATTTGTGTCATTTTATACGAAATGAACATCTTCACTTCGAGCATATTCACTATTCTATCAAAATAAAATTTTAACCAAATTGTCACATTTTAAAACAAAAAACATGAAAATTTAAACGAAAACAGTTCATTTTTCGATTCAAAAGGACCAATTTCATGAAAGAGAGTTGAATCTTTAACAAAAAAGCTACATTTGTAACCAAGATGGCTTTTCTAACAAAGGACATATTTTCAACTAGTCAAATTAAATAAAAAAGCGAATTTTAAACAAAATATTCAAATCTCAAACAAAACGGATAAATTTTCAAATAATAAAGGACAATCTTCATTTTCGATCAGAAGATATAAATTTTAAGTCAAATGATAAATTTTCTCAATGGAAAAATGATTTTTTCAAAAAGTAGTTTAACTTGAAATCAACTGGGTAATTTTTCAAACAAGAAGATGAATTTTCAACTGAGAAGATTAATTTTCGTCGAAAAAAGACGAAATGTCAATAAAATACATCAAATATCAAGTGGAAATGATCAGTTTTTAAATTAAAATATCAATTTTCAACCAAAAATAAAATAGTCGATAAGCTTAGGAATTACTTTAATTATTTTTAAAAATGTTATTCTCGACGAAAGAAACAAATTATGTAGAAAATATTACAATTTTCAACCGAAGAGATGATTTTGAAAATGCAAAATGATTAATCTTTGAAAAAAAAAGAATTTGTAGCAAAAGAGTTCGTCATTCAACGCAAAAGATGACTTCTGAACCAAGAAGAGTAATTTTCATCTTTCTGTCAAATATCTGAATTTGTTACCAAACAGGATTAATTATTAAGAAAGTAGTTGAATTCTTTAAAAAAGTGGGAATAGAGGGTCCATATTTCGTGAAATTCGTAAACTTTATTGAAATTTATCGTCAACTTCTGAAAACATCTTCTGAAATATACGGATCTTTTTTGATGCGTAAACATCTTCGACCGTAATATGGAGAGTAATTCCTGTATCTATTTATAGACATAAGCTTGGGGTTGCTACCAGAGGATCAACTGCAATATTCATTATTCATCACTAATGAACCTTATAAAACAAATCCTTTAAAAAAGATTTATCTCTTTTGATGCGTAAACATATTTGAGCGTAATATGCAAAGTAAAGCCTGTATCCACTTATTAAAAAAGGTATGGGGCCGCTACCATAACTATTTGCAAAATTCATTATTTATGACTAGAGAACCTTATCCAAAATAAAAGTTTGAAAAACATCCTCTGAAAAAGATTGATCTCTTTTGTTGCATAAACATCTTTAACCGCACTATGGAGAGTAAATGCTGTATTTACTACTTGGCATAAGTATGAGGCCGCTACCAAAGGAACAACTACATAATTCATCATTCATCGCTAGAGGGGCTTATCCAAGATAAAAATTTGAAAAACATCCTCTGAAAAAGATTGATCTATTTTGTTTCGTAAACATCTTTAACCGTAATATGGAAAGTAAATCCTGTACCTACTTTTTTGACATAAGTATGAGGCCGCTACCAAAGGACCAACTACAATATTCATTATTCATCACTAGAGAAGCTTATCCAAGATAAAAATTTGAAAAACATCCTCTGAAAAAGATTGATCTATTTTGTTTCGTAAACATCTTTAACCGCACTATGGAGAGTAAAGTCCTGTATCTACTTCTCGGCATAATTATGAGGCCGCTACCAAAGGACCAACTACAATATTCATCAGTCATCACCAAAGAAGCTTATCCAAGATAAAAGTTTGCAAAACATCTTCTGGAAAAGATTGATCTCTTTTGTTGCGTAAACATATTTAACCGCAATATGGAGAGTAAAGCCTGAATCGACTTATTGAGATAATTATGGGGGCGCTACCAAAGGATCACCTGCAATATTTATCATGCATCACTAGTGAACCTTATCAAAAAAAATCCTCTGAAAAAGATTGATCTCTTTTTATGCGTAAACATCTCTGACCGTAATATGGAAAGTAAAGCCTGTATTTACTGATTAATATGATTATGAGGCCGCTTAAAAACTAAGATACACTGTTTTGAACACTTTTTCACCCACCAATTAAAGATTCGTACTTTTAACAAAAAACAGATTATTTCTCTTTGTAAGAAATGTTTTTGGAAGAAGGCAGGTTTCCAGAATAAGTTGAGTGGTCGTTTTTATTCGATTTTATGTAATGGTGGCTTTCTTGCAAAATTTCTGACGCGAACCTGGGCTGTTAAAGAGCAAAGAGAATTATGATACAGTCCTGTTTGGATTCTCCAGATGCTTGAATTTAACTTATACCCTCGTAAGACAGCAGACTGGTAATCATGGTCGAGTGGAACCACTTGACTCGAACCAGCGAATCCTTATGCTTGTCAGGTCATGTTATACGTCGCGGGAATGTTTGATTATTCATCGCGTATTTCTCGTTATTAAAATTCATATTCGCACACAACGCTTATTTACTATTAGCGTGATGGAGCAAATTCTTAATCTCGACAGTATTTCCTGACTCCATGGTTTTTCCTCGTTTTCTCTCTTTTTTAATAAAGAATTCCTGTTTTTTCCTCTGTTTTCATGAAACTTCCGGGTTTTCCTTTTTCTTGTTTTTTCGCATAAATGTGAAATGATTTGACCGAACTCAGGAAGAAAATTCAACTATTTTAGGTTGCAAGTCTCCTGCTTATAAAATTCTAATACTTGGTTGAAAATTAATGAAATTAATATGAAGTTCGTTTTTTACGATTAAAAATTTATCTTTTAGTATAAAATTGATCTTGTTTGGTGAAAAATTAATTCTTTTTTAATTAAAAGTCGACTATTATATTTTTGGTTTAGAATTTATCTCATGTAGTTAAAAATGTAATTATTTTTTTGAAGATTCAAATTCTATTTTGTTAAAAAAATCATTTTTTATACACCTCTTTTCGTTAAAAATTTAACTATTTGGTTAAAAATGCAAATGTTATTTTGTTTAAGCCTCAAATGCATTTTTGTTAAAAATTCGTCATCTAGGATGGAAAGTTTGTCCTTTGGGATGGAAAATTCATCTCTTTTGATTGAAATTTCAATTTCTTTAAGGCCATGTGATGAGTGGGTCACGTGACCAGATTCCTACCTTACCGCAACTTTGTTTATTTCCCAACTTATATTCAAACGATATGCCACATCGAGTTGAAAATTTAGGATACTAAACAAGAAGCACTAAGAATGGTGGGCCTGGTCCTATAATTGTATAATTATAAAAAAAAATTTTGTTGTAAATCATTTTTTTTGCTTTTGTTATAATTATTAAAGGTTAGGACCGGACCCATATTTCTTAGTGCTACTTATTTATTATCCCAAACTTTCAACTCGATGTGGCGCTTAGTACGAAAATAAGTTGGGAAATAAAAAAGGTGGCGGTAAAATAGGAATCTGGTCACGTGACCCACTCGTCACATGACCTTAAATTAAAGAATCGACAATTATATTTTTGGTTCAGAATTCATCTGTTTTGGTTAAAAAATCAACTATTTTGTTGAAAATTCAATTGCTATTTTTAAAAAATTAAACTGCTCTTTTGTGAAAAAATAATCTTTTTCTGTCGGTAATTGAACTGTTTTTCAAACATTCGTTCTTTCGCATAAAAAATTCGTCCTTTAAAATTGAAAATTCATCTTTTGATAGGAAAGTCATCCTCTTTGTTTGAAAGTTCATTTTTTTCATTAAAAAAATTATTATTATAGTTTTTGTTCATAATGAATCTCTTTTATTACAAAATTTAAGAATTCTTCTGTATTATATTTTAAATCTCAACTACTTAGTGTTTAGAATTTAAACTACTTTGTTACAAATTCATTTTCTTTTCGTCGAAAATTCATCGCTTTGACTCAAAATTTAACAATTTGGTCAAAAATACACTTTTTGTTCACAATTTAATTTTTTTTAAATAACAAATTTACCTACTCAATTTCGGTTCGATAGTGGATCTTTTTTGGTTAAAAATTTGTGTATTTTGTTCAAAATATTTTCTTTTTGTTCAAAAATTCGATCGCTGGTTCGAAAATTATCTTTTTAAGTTGAAAATTCAACTATATAGTTACAAATTCAACCCTTTTGTCAAATGTTTTTTAAAAAATTCAAGTTTTTAGGTTAAAAACTTATCTCTTTTTTGAAAGTTCGTCTTTTTGTTTCCAAGATTCATCTATCATCTATTTTCGTAAAAAATTACCCTATTCCACCTGTTTTGAGAAAAATTACGAATGTGAAACCTGTATCATCAAAGGGGGTAATTTCGGACATTTGGGGTTAATAGAACATTCCTAAACTAATATCGTAAATCACTCAAAAAATAACAAAATAACAAAAATAACAAAAATCTAGAGCCAGTTAAGGGTTGAACTGATTCCAGATTTTAGTTAAATCCACTTTAAGTAATTTAAACTATCAATTTAGGAATGTCCGAATTTCCCCACATGTCCCACATTACCCCTCTTGAGGGTAATTCAAAATTGAATCCTGGAATTAGACATTTCACCCTTCCGGCTGTTCACCACTCAACTATGATCTTATTATTGAAGATCATGAAAAAAATTTGCGCAATTCGAGGATGGAAATAATGCCGGTGATCTTTTGCATCAATGTCATTGCCTAACCTATGGCGAACGCAGACATTAATTTCACGATTTGTGCCTACTGTAAATTCGTCACGGATATGAGAACCACGTTTATGTCGCGCCATTGCGGTAACATGCAGAAAAGAGGCATACACAATGCCATAGAAAATGACTCGGTACTCACAATTCACAAAGTGAACCGACTAGGATCGACTTACTAACTCTAGTAAATATCGAAGCGTTGTGAATCCATTAGTCAAAACTTAAAAAACCAGGACATGAGTCCTAAACTATGACTCAAGATAAAATACGTTTCTGATGCCACGTCAGCTGACCTGACATCAGAAACGATATTTGATCTGACCCAAGTTTAGCACTAGTCTTGCCCAGGTCTAAATTTATCTAGAACTTTCAGCCTGGAAGATCTGGTCTTAACCAGAATTGACGCTAATCAGCTATCCAAGAACAATAAAAGTTCTAGGTTGGGTTTGAAGCATCTGGTAGACCCCAGAAGTATCACTGATCAGCTATCCAAGAACAATTAAAGTTCAAGGTCGGGTTGAAACATCTGGTCCAGCCCAGAAGTGGCACTAATCAGCTGGCCAAGAACAATTAAACTTCTAAGCTCGACCAACCACTTCCCTGGCCCTATTACGAAAAAAATGGATAACTCATTGGCCCTAGTTTACGTTAGTTTATGGACAACCCCTCAAGAGATTTTAAGTTCTGTTTTTGCCTAGTAAAACATTCTGAAATGATCTCAAACGTAGTGTTTCCAATCTTGATCGACAGGTTGGAGTATTTGCCCTCGAGCATATCGCAGAAGCCTTAAAGGCTACGATGTAGGTTCAAGACCACATGCGTCGTCCTGTTTGCAAAGAGCCTCACTACACGTGCTAAATAAGAGCCGAAGTTAAATAAGAGCCAAAGTTAAATCAGAAGGCTCGTACTTGACTGGTATCTCCTAATTGGTTGGCAGCCACGAATCGCGTGTGGTCTATTATCCGCGTATTTTTATTCGACAGAAGACGGCGGTGTTAAACGAGTGACGAAACGGATGACGCCCTGGTCCCCTAGAACTCCCGGCAGTGGTACCAAGACCAACCACCAAAAGTAGACCAGGGACTGGGGCAAAATTTATGGTTGAGGACTTGACTCGAGTCGTGAAGCGAGTTATGATTGTGACTCTGTGTCAGATCAAAGACGCTTCGAACAGATTGAAAGTCGTCACCAGATGTCCCACCTACTATTTTATGACTAACAGCTTCTCAGAAAAAGCATCAGCATTCCTCTCTCTGAATTATCAACATTTTTATTATTTAACCACCTTACCTGGGCCTTTGAGGCTTCTTTATTTTTGATCAGGTTCAGAGATAAATAGGGTGGTTGCGAAGAATTTTTATTGTTGCTGTTTTTCAGATGCCGAAGATGTTTCGTTGGATTTTTCAGAAGACATCTGGTAATGATAAACTTTTTTAGATTTTCTTTCTTTTTTAACCATTGTATCATGGTCGCCATTTTCAAATTAGTTTAAATTTAGATCAGTATACAAAGTTTAGGGATTTAATTATTTACCGGGTCTCTTCTCGAATAAGGGAAAAAAGCTCCCTGACAATTTCAGGTTTTTTTTTTCTAGGTATCTCAAGTTTTTACCTAGTATAATTTTTTACAGTACAGGACATTTAAACATTTCGCATAATTTAAAGTAATGAACTCGGAAAATGCATACAGTTTTGCTAGTTTATTACAAATAATGTTTTTTTCAGCTTCTGAAGATTCAATTAATATGTTAAATTTAGAAAGCTTTGACAACTTAAATCAGAAGATATTTTCAAATTCCTTCGCATCAATTAAACAATACTAAAAACATAACAATTACTTTATTTAATTTCTATCTAAAGTACTAAATAGTTAAATTTCAATTAAATAAGATCAATTTTCAATCAAATACATTAAATTCAGAACTAAAAAAGATCAGTTTTCAATCAAAAATCGATTAGTTAAATTTTCAGTTAAAATAATTAATTTTCCACAAAAAACAACAAAGCTACAACCAAAGTGATGAATTTTCGAATAAAATTACGAATCTTCAATTTCAATAGGTAAATTTTAAACCAAATAAATGAATTCTTAACAAAAGAGTTCAACTTTCAAAAAAGTAGTTTTATTTTCAACCAAAAAGGTCATTTTTCAACTAAAATGATGGAGAGTTAACTAGAATACTTGAATTTCCAACCTAAAAGATGAGTTTTCAAACAAGCAGATTAATTTTCTACCAAAAAAAGATCATTTTTCTATCGAATTAATGAATTTTTGATAATGTATAGTTGAATTTAGTTCTAAAAAAAATCAATTTTCAAACGAAAAAGATTAATTTTTAAACAAGAAGATCAATTTCTACCATGACTACAAATTTTCCACTAAAACAGATGAATTGACAACCAAGCATTGAATAGTTAAATTTTCACTTTAAAAATTAATGTTCAACAAAAGAAATAAATTTTCAAATAAAATGATAGAGTATTCAATTGGAGCACTCAACCAAACATGCAATATACATATTTTCAGTTAAAAAAAAATATTGTAAAGCAAACTGATAAATATTTGACTAAAATGGTTAATCTTTAACTGGAATAATTGCATTTTAAACCAAAAAGATGAATTGTCAACTAAAATAATACATTTTTAAATAAAATAGTTGATTTTTCAACTAAGAAGATGATTTTTCACCCAATAGGATTCAGTTTCACCAAAAAAGAAGAATTTCAAAAAGAAACTACAATTTTTAATTAAAAGACGATAAATTATCCATCAAAAAATGAATCCTAAAATTTCTATTTAAAAAAACTAATGTTCAGGCAAAGAATAAATTTTCAACTAAAATGATGAAATATTCAATCGAAATAGTTACGAACATTGTTAGTTTAAAAAATTACTTTCCTAAAAAAATCAAAATACATGAATTTTCAATAATATGGTTAAATTTTTAATCAAAGTGATAAATTTTAAACTAGCACGCTTAATCTTAAAATGGAATTGTGGAATTTGAAACAAAAAATAGTAATTTATAACAAAAAAGATAAATTTTTAACAAAAAAGAATATTTTCTACCAAAGAAGACCAATTTCAAACGGAATATGTACATGAATTTTCAAATAAAAGAAATTGTTAAACAAAAATTGAATAGTAACATTTTCAGTTCAAAAAAGTAATGTTCTTTCAAAGAGAGAAATTTCAATTAAAATGATGTGATATTCAATTGGAAGAGTTATTTACATTTTCAATTAAAAAAAAAATAAATTTTTAACGAAAAAAAATAGAATTTCAACAAAATAATTAAAGTTTTGACTGTAATAGTTAAATTATTAGTATCAAAAATTAATTTGCAGCCAAGGAAAACCCGATTTTTTAAAAAAACATTTTAATTTTTAAACAAAGAGATCAATTGTCAATTAAAATTATGAACCTCCAACGAAAAAAATATTTCTAACAAAAGAGTTTAACTTTAACCAAGTAATTAAATTTTCATTCCAAAAAAGTTGAATTCTGAACGAAAAATGTAGTCGTTTATATTTTAACCAAACCTTGTATTTTTGTTGTTAATAATACAAGTACTAATTTCTTATTTTGTAGAAATTTTAATTTTTTAAATGTTTTTCTTTAAAATTCAACTAAAAATACCACGGGCATTTCCAGGTTTTCCCCGGTTTACAATATTTTTACCCGATCGTCAAAAATGCTGTTTTTCAATGCAGAAAAAATTTAAAAACAAATGTTTCTTCCTTAAGGCTTAAAAAAAATTAGAAATAAAAAGTGTCCCACTTCCAATTCAAGAAATAGTCAATAGTTGAAATTCCCCTTTTGACCTAAACGATAATTACAAAATTACAGAATTTGTCCACCTGCATCCAATCTTAAATCAATTAAAATGGAAGAATTTTCAATAATAAACTATGAAAATGTTATTATTTCAAAAAACGGTTTTCAAATACGAAATTTCAAATTACAGTCATTCAAAATTAAATAAACTTAACTTTTCTTATAATAAACATTTTCTAAATCAGGATTTCAGCAATTGAAAAAATTAAAATTTTTTTACAATAAAATTCTCTTATAAGTTTTGAATTATATTAATGATAGTTGTTAAAAATTAAAGATTGTTTAATCATGATTTAAACTTTTTGAAATGCAGCAATTTCGGTAAATTATATTTTAAAAATGCAGTAAAAATGATAAATTCTAATCAAATAATAATCAGACAAATGTTAAAATTTTTGTAAAATTGAAAATCATTTATAAAGCCTCCGTCCAAAATAAACATCTGTTTAACGATTGCAATTCTTAATGCTGATGTACATTTTTCCAAGAGATTTAATTTCCTCTATTTTCTAAATATATTAAAAGAATAGAATTTTAATTATATTTATCCTTTTTTATGTCTCATAAATTAGCTTAGGTTAAGTCATAAAAATTTTAAAATCACTTAAAAAGAGATCTATAAAATTATAAATTGCCCCCATATACTAAAACAATAAAATTACTCGTTAAGTTTTTGCAGACTTATTGACTAATTAAACGTAACGATTATCGTCAAAAATTTTGTGAATTTATAATTCATTTTTAGAACACAGATAAAAAACTTAATAATATGTCATTTTTATATCTATCAAATAAAAAATAATCTCTCTACCATGTAGTTTAACCTATAGTGCCAAAAAATTACTTCCGCAGTCTCTTCCAGCTTGTTTCCAAAAGTTGCCAAAATAAAACAAATTATTTTTTGCAAAAGTGTTATGATAAGTCAACAGGTTACCAACAGTAAATTCCAAATTTACACAGATGTAAATTTACTTTGTCAATAAAAAAAGGGAAAATTTCTTACAATTTTCCAAAATTTGTGAAAAAAAGATTAATAGAAAACAACCTGTCATGACTGAGATTATTCAAAATTCTCAATCTTTAAGCCCCTTAAATTAAGGAAGAAATTTGAAATGAAATAGAATTTTGTAAACAAAAGAAAATAATTTAATAAAAGTCGCCTGCATAAAACATTCTGAGAAAAGTAGACTTTGGGTCGTGAATCGTTCTCGCATTCCTTCGAGATATTTGATATTCGTAACTCTTCTTTTAGAAGCAGTACTTTTTGCCTGATTTTTAATGAGCTTCCTAACGGCAGCTCGTTAAATTTATCCCGAGTATCACACGCAGAACCAGGCTCTTCGTCATGTGTCCTCTTAAGTACTTTCCTTCATTCTATTTCGTCTCAAGATTTTGCGCGAATTTTCATTCAGCCACGCACAACACTCGCGAGCCTTTCTCTCCCCTGCTGTGAACGAATAGATATTGCAGCTACACTGTAGTATTTTTTTCTTTCCCTCATTATACCATCAAGTCAGCTAACCTTTGAAGGAAGATATAGCTCGTCAGCGTCAACGCACAGTGATTCCGACTTCCACGATATTTTCGTATTTAACCAAATCAGCAGGAGTTTTCAACTGGCTTTTTTATGGTTTCATTAAGCCCTTGAATGTAAACTTCAATCCAAGGACATTATTTTTTTCACTTAAATTCTTTTTGATGAAGATGACTCCTGCAACCTAAAACTGCAAAATCCTGGAAATTTACCAAATGGACGGTATGAAGAGTGTGAGAAAAGAAAACTGTTAAGGAATGGTTTAAATGATAAATTGTGACAAATCATAGTAAAGTTAGACAAACGCAAAACCGCATTGTTCAATGCTGCCAAATCTAAAACGATTCACTCCTGGTTTAACAATTCTAAACTGACAATCACTTTCAGTGACTGTATCACATTTTTGAACCCTTTCTCCTCTCATCAGAATAAATTATATTTTCCCGATTGTTTGCTCATCGTTGAAGATTTCCGGATGCTCTTGTAAGTCCGTAAATACAAGAAAGAATCCACCTACCATTTGTGCTTTACAGGTCCTTGTAAATTGTAATGTTTTGTAAACAAGGTACCAGTGGGTCTGAGATGTTGGAGATAACTACCGTTTCTGTTGAAATATACTTGTTGGTAGTGCCCATGGCAGCTTGAAGTTCCCGGCAGGTCCGGATCTTCTTGGATGTAAATGTGTGTAAATGCCAGCGTGGGCGTAGATTCTTCCTCAGTGTAGACTGTGGGTAGTAGGTTTGCTGAAAAGCATGGTTAACACCTATCCGAAGTGCAACATTGCCTACCGTCCCACTTACGAATCTATAACACTCGCTTCTTCAGAATGGTATAACGATCGTTGACTCCAAACTTGTCGACTCATCGAATCCTCGATATCTTCAAACGACATGTCTGGAGCCTAGTCTGTCTTCCTTTCTCTTTCCAAGAGATGACAGTCGAGGTACGATGATGACTATTCTCAGAAGAAATGATTGGATGGGAATCTCATTCTCCATTTCATCCCAGTTTCTGTATGGCTTTACAAGTCTCTGTTATCAATCAATTTGTCTCAATTAGGATTTGTTATGATCTCTGATTACCTGATAAGGCTGAGAATTCAAGGATAAACTGCGGTGCAATTTGTGTAGAACTATACCTTCAGACTCTGATTATGAGCAAATATTTATTTCTGCAGGGAATGCCTTCTTCTCTTATTTCGTTTCCAAACCTTCGTCGATCCTCGAACGAAACATCAGCCACCCTAACTACCAAAACAACTCACAACCAGTTTCTCAAGCCCCCTTCATCTCTGAACTTAACTAAGTCATTGGCTATTTATTACGTGTCCGAACGACACGTTAATGAAACCCAAGTCGACTGCGATTTTTTATTCCGACGATTCATACTCTTCTCGAGACACGAACTACCGTATGGCCAATTCGACATACTGGAATTCCCACCATGCTCGCTCATTTATGTACCTAGTGAATTCGGTTACCAACTTTGAAATCCAAACCATAAAACGCCGGATTAGCAATAAAAAGGTTGCGGAAATGTTTCTGATTTTTGAGGATATTGATCCTATGTCCATGTGATAGATATCACCCCAAAAATATACTATAGTTGGTACTACTTTTTTCAGTCACTTTTTCACCAACCCATTGTTCGTGAAATGTTTTGCGACCTTCGGAAGATGTAAGTCGCAGAAATGCGTCTTTTGTCTGGAATAGTGCGCAACAATTAAAAACCGATCTGATTTACTTTTTCTTTGTGTAATTCACATCAATCAAAATAAATAGAGCATTCCTATTATCTCAGTGGAACAAAGTAAATGTTTTGAAACTGACGCGCGTGTTAATGTTTTGTGCCAAAATTAATGCCGAACTATGGCTCCTGGACACGCGAGACGAATTCCCGTAATTATTCAAACTCAACTATCATGAGGGCACTAGCTTCTTAACGCCATGTAGCATAATAATTCACCCAGAATATTCGTCTGATGATGAAATTACAGTTACATTAATACATCGACTTAGAAATTGGAATATTGTTATTCTGAAAATAAAAAAGTAGTAAAAATATAATATTTTATTTTAATGAAATAATTTGCGACTCATAAAGACTCCTAATTAACAAATTAATTAAGTGCGTTCTGAATAAAGAGAATAATTACTGATTAGGGCGGGAATCGTAATGCTGAGAATCACAAATGACTGAGTACTTGGGCTCAAAGTAAACGACAATGACAATGCGATTCCGAAGCGGTGTCATTAACTCGATAATAATACCTAGATTCATACCTAACGGTAATAATACGCCGCGTACATTGCCTATTTATTGTCGACTCTAGGATACACCAGTCACGACAGGATTCTGTAATTATAATGATATTTGTTGTGTGAATGTCCATCAAATGTCTTTTGAAACTACCCATTACAATCTTTCACTTATTTTATAGCTCAATTATTTAATTTTAATTAGAAAATTTATAAGGTGGGGCAATACTATAAGCAAAAGACAAATAAGGTCATCTTATTATTGGAAACAAAATAAACTCATACTATGGGAATTATTTCTTTCAGAAGAGTATAATATAACTTTTATTGGAATAAAGTAGGGACCATATTCTGCGAAGGCAATTACGTCTTTTTTATATCGAAGTTTAGCACTTGACTTATCGTTATCTTCAATATTCTTGCAAGTTTGATCTCTTCTGAGAAGAATGACACGGTGATTCATTTACATCATTCGATTTTTCGCAGAATAAATGTTACTATCGTAAGACATTTTTTGACAAAATGAAAAATCATCCCGATTCAGAAGTTTATGAACAGTAGTAAATAATTCAGCGTTTTTGTTTCAAACAAAAGAAACTGAATTCAGTACATCCAACTATTACCGAATCCTACGGATTTATTATCGTAATACCTTCTTCTTTTACTAATCACTGATTGTGAGGAAAATATACATCGAAGAATCGCAGGGTCAAGCTACTTTCAGATTGAAGTAATTCCCTAATTACCAACTTAAAAACTTAGAAAGATGAATCTTTTCTTCCAGAAACTAGAACCCATAAATGAACCAACTGTCAATCACAAAACTCACCATGCTGATGAAGTTTTCCGCCGCCGACGGCTTGTTGCTGATTATGCCTAAGGTGATAATTCTGATGCACCGGTGTTTGTTGTTGCTGTTGTTGTTGCTGCTGCTGATGACGCGAATCCCGCGCCATGATCGCGGCAATGCTGAAATCCGTCGCACATTGTCTATTCGAATTGCAGTTATTATTAATATTATTGAGGAGGCTACCGTTGGGTGACTGGCTGGAACTATCATCACCCTCATCCCTAGTGCAACCAGACAACCCCGAGGAAACGGCCGTGGTGGCGGCGGTGGTGCTTTCGGCCTGCATTTTCCTTCCGAGAAGGCCCCGAGAGTCCTCCTCGTCCTCCTCACTTTGGGCTCCTCCACCGCCACCACCTCCCCCGCCACCTCCTCCAAACGTAGACAGGATCAGTCCGTTTCTCTTCCTTCCGGCGAGGGCACGCGACTCCAGCAACATTACCTACCGGTTCCCTGTCGATTTCCGCAGCTTCTTCTCAAACACGAGACTAGCACACTAATATTCAAAAATTAGGTGATCACAGTCCACATCTCCTGGAATATTTAGGATTATCTAACATGTTAAAACATAGGTGATTTGGGTGGGGAGCATCATTGCATCTGTGCAGATTCGTTCGGTTCTAATTTTAAAAACTGTACTTAAATATTTCTTTTGATCAGAAATTTATATGTCCGATATAATGAAATATTCACTACTTCCTAAAGTGTGATGATCATCTAACATGTCCAGATTTTCGGTGAACTCTAAAAATCGCATCTGGTATCTTTGAGTAATTCCAAAGTTTCATTCGGCACTGATACTAAAACATTAGATGATGTTTCTCTTGAGAAGAAACCGTATCTGAAAAACTTGCATCCGAAACCGGTGCATTGTTCCGATACCTATCAACCTGATCCTGTTGATTTCAGATACAAAACCCAAGACCCAATTAATAAACACATATCAATACACTTCGCTATCCAGAAGGATTCAGAATGATTAGGAGCACTTTTGCACAACTGATTGATCCGGTCTCTGATAACGATTCCTTTCAAAGATGACTGATTCTGACTATAGGCCACCACTAGATGATTCCAAGTCTAGGGAACGAACTCTATTATCACTTGTTTTGAAAAATCGCGGGAAGAGACAGATAAACCGGAGCGCGATCGTTGAAAGCGAGTAACGACAGACCGGTTGCCTGACAGACTGACCCGTGCTTCGTCGGGACGGATCGCGGTTGTTCCCCTCCCCCACCTTAGAGTTGGGGGCTCAACACGGTTCTTCAGGAGGTGAGCACCCTGGAGGGAGGTTTGAGCTGGGTAGAGGCTGAAGAAGCTCCGCCCCTTCCATCAGCAGGGTGTTCAGCCACGCCCAAAAGCAGGCTCTGACGATAGGGACGTTATTACCACCGCCACCAAGCCTAGCACCGCTACCACTAGGAACCTTCCAACCATTCCAACGACGTGTACGTGCGAACGTTCACAGAAAGCCCCCTCGAGGGTGTTGGTAGCTGGTGAGCTGCACGTGTAGACAAGTAAGTTGGTGGATGTGAGCTGTGGTACGTAGGTATTATAGTCTCGTACGCGCCATCCAGCCACAGCAGCTGCCATTTTTTCTTACGAGAGGGGGCAATTGCTGACAGGGACCGCTTTCCCTCTGGCCTGGCAAGCCTCCACCGGGTGAGTAGCAATTTATTGTTTTACTGTCGGACTTTAAACGCGAGCGTGGGGCGGTAAGCGCACACGGAGCTAAAGGTGGGTGGTGGGTGGCTGAGCAGCAGATGCGATAGTAGGATGAGGTTTTCTGCATGATGGGTGGGGACAGATCCAGGGAAGTCCCTAGGTGAAGAAATACCCTGATGCTCGGGTATTAAAGTGTGGAACTGTGGATGTGGATGAGGAATCCTAAAGAGACTTTACGCCCCATTCTTGATGACTTGTCGCACCATGTAATCTGACCAACTGCTCACCTAAATTTTCAGATTCAATGAGTCAAGACTGGTAGTTCCAAGTTTCTGGAGGTTGAAGAAGATAAGTTGAAGTCTTGGCTCTTAGCAAACAGAGAAAGAACTGGGGGTTCAGTAATTTTGCGGCTCAAGTCAAAGTTGGCATCCTTTAGAACTTGGGCTCTAAAGGAAGCCTTTTTATGGTTTTCTGTTTAGTTCGTTGATATGCGATACATGAACATTGGTGAGTGCCGATGTTTTAAATCTAAAAAGCGCGGGTCTATTTGAAATAAATTCCACATTTCCTATTCTTCTTTCAAAAATGACTCATGTGTATAATCTTAGTTTCTTTATTAAATTTTTACCAGTGCAATATTATTTAATCCGAATTATAAAGTAAAATATATGCAAAATATTGGATTTTTGAAATAATTTAGTTACTTCAGTTTCTAAATATATTTTTAATTCTTTGAAATCTTTTTATATTCCATGAAAATGTTTAATTCCTTTAAAATAACTTCAAATCAATAAAATCGATTGAAAAATCTTAGAGTTTTAAAATACCCTAAAATATTTCCAATTCTTTTAAATATTTTATCATCCCTTAAGATTATTTAATCTCTTTAAAATTTTTTTGGAGTCTGTAAAAATACTATGACATCTTTGAAATCCTTTAAAATACCTTAAAATTATTGAAATCGATTGAAAATTTTTTGTACACCTTATATATTTTAAATTTTAAATTATTTAATATGCCTTGAAACCCCTTTAAAACTCCTGGGAACCTTTAAATATACCATAAAATCTTTAAAAGCCTTTAAAATCCCTTTAATTTAAAGAAATCGATTGAAAAATATTGGTTTTTTAACATACACTCAAATATTTCAAATTCTTTCAAATCCTTTAATACCTCGTGACATCTCTTTAAAATTTCTCTGAATCTTTAAAAATTCAATGAAATCTTTGAAATCCTTCAAAATCCCATTCATTTTTTGAAATCGATTGAAAAATCATGGAATTAAAGTACCCTCAAATATTTTAAATTCTTCGAAATATTTTGATATCCGTTAAATTCTTCTTATGTTCATTTAGATTCTTTATAATCTTGAAAAATACCATACAATCTTTGAAATCCTTTGAAAATCTTGTTAATTTTTTTAAATCGATTGAAAAATCTTGGTGTTTTAAAATACCCACAGATATTTCAAATTCTTTGAAATACTTTAATAGACCTTGAACCTTCTTAAAAATTCCTCCGAATTTTTAAGAATTTAATAAAATCTTTTAAATCCTTTAAAATTCCATACATTTTTTGAAATCAATTTAAATATCTTGGACTTCAAGTACCCTCAAATATTTCAAATTCTTCGAAATATTAAACATTTTGACATCTCTTAAAATCTTCTTACTCTCTTTCAGATTCCTTAGAATCTTTAAATATACCATGAAATCTTTGAAATCCTTTAATATCCCTTTAATGTACTGAAATCGATTGAAAATTTTGTTTTTAAAAAAAAAAACTCAAATATTTCAAATTCTTTTAAATTCTTTAATAGATCTTGACATCTCTTTAAAATTCCTCTGAATCTTTAAAAAATGAATAAAATCTTTGAAATTCTTTAATATCCCCCTAAAATTTGAAAATCGATTGAAAAATCTTGGAGTTGTAAAATACCATCAAATATTTCAAATGCTTTGAAATCTTTTGATATCCCTCGGAATCTTTGTAACTTTTTTGAAATTTCCTTTGCATCATTAGAACTACAATGAAATCTTCTGAATTCTTTAAAATCCCTCAATTATTGAAATCTATTGAAAAATATTAGAGTATTAAAATACCCTTATATATTTCAAATATTTTGAAATCCTTTGATATCCCTTAAAATCTCTTTAAAATCCCTCCGAATCTTCAAAAATCCTTCAAATTTTTTGAAATCCTTTAAAATCCTTGTAATATTTTTAAATCGGCTAAAAACCTTACAGTTTTAAAGTACCCTCAAATACGTCAAATTCTTTGAAATATTTTGATAGATATCTCTTGTATCGGGCAGAATTTGGCACAAATCAGGCCATCTATATGGGGCCAGACACGAAATGAAACGCGATGCCCGATCGGGGCCCAAGCGCTGCGCCCAGATTTACCCATGTCTGGCCCCGATCGAGCCCATATTAATTTATTTTTCTTATTCTTAGTTAAAAGGGATTCTTGAATGGAATAATATTAAAATCGAATATATCACCTTCTTAACTGAAATTTGAGAATATAAAGATCAGGTTATGTAACAGATCGCGATATGAAAAAATTGGTGTATGTCGACACTTTTTTTCGAGCAAACGGAAAAAGTCAAACGACGCAATATAACAGCCAGCATTTGTGTATGATAAACCATTTGAGTATTTTGCAATATATTTTTGGTTTTAATTTCTAAATTAAAGTTTCTTTCAATTTCTATATTAAACTTAATTGTGGAAAGTTATTTTGAAATAAGTAGATTCTAATATCGCACCGGCTCTTTAAGTTATTTTTACAAAAGCGAATATAAATAAGAAGATTGTATTTACATTCCGATTGTATCAAATCACCTAAAAATACGTGAAAATAAATATGCTTATGACGTCATTGTTGATCTAATTCGTTTTCACATACAACCAATGAAATATTACTTTTGCTACTTTTCTTATAAATAAATAACCTCATTTTGAGGTTAGGTTTCATCGTAACATTCTTAAAAAATTTACTTATTATAGTCTACAACACGTAATTCAGGAATATTTTGAAGTATACTATACCTACGCACTCGTCTTGTACTCACTTTTGACATTTTTTCCCACTTATTTTGTCACTTTTACAAATGATAATTGAAATTTTTTTGACGCTTGACACTTTACATTGAAACTTGGGCGATTTGGAGTCAACCCACTTTAGTCACCGAAATTAATGGAGCGCCATCTACTAGCAAGCTTGGCTGTTAAGCCAGTGTCTAGAGGGGGCCACATTTAACAACCACAAAATTGTGTGCCCGATCTGGCTCGAATCGGAAATAAGGCAAACATTTGGCAATTTCTGCACGGGATGTTGTGTGTTGCTTTAGAAACCATTGATCTTTTTGGGTTCCTTTCCAGCGAGAGAGGTTCTTTTTTTGCGACTCCTTGGGATCCAAAAATTGGTTCTAATAAAAATCTTGAAGTTGGGTTCTAATGGGGTCTCTATCAGAATATCTAGTCTATAAAAAACTGGTTGGGGTCCTATCAGACTGTCTAGTCTAGAAAAAACTGGTTGGGGCCCCTATCAGAATATCGAGTATAGAAAAAACTGACGGGAGCCCTATCAGGTTCTAGTGAAGAATTTCGTACCTCGTATAGGTATGGACAATCTATCTTAATCCTGTTTTTTTTAAAGAAAAAATTCCAACTTTATGAAAAACTGTAAATTTTCAGAAAAAATTGAATTTCCCGTCATTGTAAAAAGTTGTAATGTAGAGTACACACGGAAAAAACGAAATATTACTGAGTTTACTTATTTTTATTTATTATTCATTAATTTTTTTTCAAATACCTTTTTTGTCATATCAATTAAATATTCACCAGGTAATAGAAAGGGTCTAGACGGGGCCCTACCAATCATTGAGCGATAAAAGGGCACTCTGGTTAGGACCTGCTCCGTAGTTCTAGCTAGAACATGGCTAAAAAAATGATACAGAACTAGTTAGGCCCTCTCCATTTCCCCCGACCAGCGCCTAATTAGAACTAGGGAAATCTATCCAGGGTCCTACTAAAACCCGATCGGAATTTATACATGAATGGATTCTGAAATTATTAAAAAAGATTTTTTTCAGGGTGGCTTTGAAATCTCGGTCCGCGTTAAGCCTTCAACTTTGGTGTAAATACGGCACTGTATTTGTTTGTGCTGACTTTCACTGAACTGGTTGATCTCTTGAATAAAAAAAAAATGGTGGTATTTTAACCGCCCTTCATTCTTCCCCCATGCATTCATATTTCATGAGAACCTGAAGCTATCTGTCTGATGATATGATGTTATAAAACTACTCAATTGTCACATAAATCTCGACGTTAAGAGGTACAAGAAGGACACAAGCTGAATAATTAAATCAAAATTCTATAGCATTCAAGACTATGTTTCATATTTAGTTTCGGAAGGGGGATTCCTGAAGTGATGCTAAGGCATTTTCTTTTTTGCTGGACTCAATCCTGCATAAATTAAGAGCAATCAATTTAATACGACATTGAAGAACCACATGAGATTTTGAAACAGTCGGCGGTACATGTGCCTTTAATAGGCATCAGTCATCTTGCCGCACCCCTAATAGCACAAATAATTACACCAATTATCAATAACAATTCACTGAAAAAATGGTTAGTTGGGACAACTATTCAGTTCGTAATATATGGCACTGCTATTTGTTTAGTTGGGACAATCATTTACTTGGTTGCTGGTACTAGCTAAATAGTCAAGACAACTAATGGAATTGTTGTGCGAACTGATAAAATAGCAGTATCAACTAATTAAATAGTAGCACCATATCCCACTAACAAAATAGTTGGCTCAACTTACTATTTTTTCAGTGAAGTTTTTTTTTGTTTTATGAAAATAAATTTGAGGAATGACAAGATATTTAGACAAATATGAAATGTCCATTTTAGGAGCTTTTTTTAAATAAATTATCGAAGGAATGGACTTATTGGAGAGCAAAATAGGGGCTGGGAAACTGTATTTTTATCTGGGTGGATCCATACGTGACTGAGCTAAAAATTGTCCCCATTCGGTCGCAGTCTGGCCGCGACATTAAGTTTCGATTACCAACACCCGAGAGGGCATGTCGCAGGTAGAATAAACGTCACTGTCAAATCAGATCTGTTCAAGAATTTGTTACCAACATGCAATCGCAATTACTCAAAAACGCCACGTCCCTTTTTGTTCACCCGAATCGCCAACAAGTTTCACATGCGTTTCCTCCTATATTTTTATTTTGAAACAGCAGAGATCTAGAAATAAAATTCTTGGCACTTTTACAAGCTTATGAATTCACGCTTCAGAATTTTATTGATTTAAAAAAAATTTTAAAGATATTAGATTTAAAATACAAATTCGAATCTGTGGAAATTTGAATAATTAAATTAATCAAACATGCTTTCAATCAAAAATCAGTAATTTCTACTTAAAGACAGTTATTAAATTTAGCTTTTTTGTTGAAAATTCTTCTCTCAGAAGAATATTTGAAATGAATTAAAGATACCGTTTCTTTAAAATATTTGTATCCTTTAATCAAAAATAATTTTGAAAGGAAAAAGATCATTTTAAGTTAAATAAAACTTTAGATCAAAATGAAAAACCATTTCTTTGAACCAAAAAAACTTTTTAAATCTCAAGAAATTCCATTGAACGAAATAAACTTTTCCTTGGGAGCCAATAAATATGTTACAATTTTTTATTTTAGATATGAATCTTTTTTTGATTAAATGTTTTGTAGATAATTCATCATTTGGTTAACAATTCTTTATCTATTTTGTGAGAAAATTCGTATCTATTTGTAAAAAATTAATTTTCTTGCGGAAGATTTTGAACTATTTTGTTGGAAATTCTTTGTTTTGTTTTTTGTTGAGAATCAATTTTTTCAATAGAAAATATAACTTTTATATTTTTTGTTGGATATTAATTATTTTAGTTAAAAATTTCACTATTTTAGCGAAATTTCGTGTGTTTTGTTTGAAATTCGTCATTACTAGTAAAAAATTAACTTTACTGTTGAACATTCATCTTTCTCGTTAAATTTAAAAGTTTCAGATTCGAAATTATTATCCTTTTTAGAATAAATACATTTTTGGTTAAAAATGTATCCTTTTTGGGTATAAATTTATGTATTTTGTTAAAAAATAATTTATTTCGTTTAAAAATAATGTATTACGTTAAAAAAAAATTTATTTAGTTGAAAATTCGCCTTGATTGAAAATTCTTCTTTTTTGGGAAAAAATTCATCTTATCTGGGAAAAATGTAGCCATTTGGGATGACAATTTATCTGCTTGGATAAAAAATGTTATCATTTTGTTGAAAAATTATTTTTTTTATTTTCAATTATCCTTTTCCAGTGTAAAATTTATTTCCTTAATTGAAAATTTAACTATTTTTTTGAAAATTCGGTGTTTTTTTTTTGTTGAAAATTGATCTCTTTCAGTTGAAAATTAATTAATTTGGTGGAAAATTTATTTCCCTGATCAAAACTTCAAATACTTTGTTTTATTTTTTTGTTATTGTTAAAAATTGATATCTTTCAGTTGAAAATTTTTTTTTTTTTTGTCGAAATTTTTTAACTAATAGTAGAAAGTAAACCGTTTTGGTTAAAAAATCATCTTTCTTGAGAAAAGATTAATTATTTTAGTTGAAAATCCGTTCATTTTGTTGAAGCTTTAAATATTTTGCTTAAAACATAAAAAAATTAAATTGGGCAATTGAAAATTTACCTACTCCAATTTTCGTTACAAATTCACTCTGTTTATTATTGGACAATAATACAGTGTTTTAAAAATTATGTTTCTTTCATTCAATTATCACCACACTCTAAGTAAAAATTAGACAAAAGGTTTAAGATTTCAAAAAAAATTTCAACTTTCTAGCATTTTTAAAATAGAAATAGAAATAGAAATTCTAATTAAAAAGGTGAAAAATTCGGAAATATTAACCGATTTGGACTAAAAAAATTTTTTTAATCCAAGAAGTTGTCTGAGATAGTTGTTGAGAATGATTTTGAATAAGCCTTTTAATTTTTTAATAAACCAAAAAATTATTTGTTGTAAGAATGTTTTTCTACAATTTTCCATAATTTTATTTTTTAAGTTACATTGCAAGAAATTTGGATAAAAACAATATAATGATAAAGCAATTTCTTCTTGGGATAATTATTGTTAATATTATAAACAAATTTAATTACCAAAAACCTTATTCACCCATTTTTCGACAGAAGAATTTGTTTTTTTTCTCCGTCAATTTTTTTAATTAGGAAATTTATCATAATTTTAGCAAAATTGATCATTTTTTATCATTATGTTTTTATTTTTCAAACAATCTTAATAAAGAAATGCATTACTTGGTCATCTGTCGATAGAAAAATTCGTTTTTTTTCGATGGCAGACTTTATAGTAGGGATCTTCATAATAAATTTAGTAACATAAATTATTAAATAATAAATTTTATGATTTTTTAAAACAAATTTAACAAACAAATGCAGTATTCGGGCATCTGTCGACCAAAAAATTTGTTTTTAATGTAAGTCTTTTTATTTTGGAACTTCGTACTTATTTCAGCGAAATTCCTGATTAGTTTATAGATTTTATATTTTCTTAACAAATGTAATAAATAAATGCATTATCCGCGTATCTGTCAATGGAAAAATAGTTTCTATTTTTTCGATGTCATTATTTTTAAATGGGAACTTAATGATATTTTCATGAACGCTCACGTTAAGTTGATTAAAAAGACAGATATAAAAAAAAAACACAATTTTCCGATCGACAGATGGCCGAATAATGCATGTGTTTATTAAATTTGTTTGAAAAAATTATAAAATTGTTACAAACATGATAAATTTTGCTAAAATTATCATGAAGTTCCTAAAACAAAAAGATGAACTTGAAAGAACGAATTTTTCTGTAGACAAATGCTAAATTAATGCATTTGTTTATCACATTTGTTTTAAATGATAATAAAATTGATCAACTTCTTATGAATGTTGCTGTAATTGTCACGAAGTTCCCAACTGACAAGGCTAGATTAAAAAAAAACTAATTTTTCTATCGAAAAATGCCAGATTAATGCATTTGTTTATAATAATAACAATAATAACCTCATAAAGAAATTTCTTTATCATTATATTATTTTAATTTAAATAGCTTGCAATATAACTTGAAAAATCTTAAAAATATGAAAATTTTATAGAAAATATTCTTCCAAAAAATAATTTGTTTACAAATTTTGCTTGTTTCTTATATAATATTGTAACATCTTTAAATATTTATAAAAAATTTATAGCCTGATTTAAAAATCAGGCTTGACAGCTCTCTTATAAATCTTATGAGCGCTGTAAAAAAAATCTGTTGTCCAAATCGCTCAATATTTGTGGGCTGTACGTTATTTTGAACCACATACAGTAAGTTTTTTCTACTGTGTTCCGGTCGAGTGATAAAATTCAATTTAAAACTTTATAAATCCAAAAAACTCTGAATTGAGGGATATCTTAGATTGGTAGTGTAGATTTTGATTTTTAGCTGTGTGATCAGTATTTCATCTGATCGGTCATTTACCATCCCGATGATAATACAGATTTTCTATATCTTGTATCTGTGACTTTTTAGAAAAAAACTTGCCACATGGGATGTCTGTGAAAAAGAAATCTTTAAATTTTTCTAGTAGCTTAGTTAGACGATGCTCTACCTACTAAGCCTTAAGGTGTTTGCACAAGAAAATATGTGTGCAATATGCTGGAAACGGCTCACGCACGAGCCGTCCGTGCAAACACTCAGAGCGCCAACCAATCGCGTGCGATCTTTTGCGCTGCTACGGTACGAGCTGTTTATGTAAGTTCACCGAACGGACCACCAATCGAGAAACAATGATAAACACTAAACTCTGTCCGAAAATACACCAATATTAGCAACGTCGCAAACTTCTGCTTCTCGAGTGGCGGTCCGATAGGAGGATAGGTGAACGGTACGTAGCCAGCTCGCACGGCAGCAGTGCGACAGATCGCACGCGATTGGTTGGCATTCTCTGTATACGGACGGCTCGTGCGTGAGCCGTTTCCAGCATACTGCACACGCATTTTCTTGTGCGAACACCTTTAGTGGGTAGAGCACCCAACCGGTAATCAGAAAACCTGGGTTCGATTCCCAGCAGAGCAAAGCGGATGTATCTTTTTTCAACTATAAAATTTAATTTAAAAATACTATTTCGTTTAGCGTAATCTGACACTTAGGATTATTTGAAGGAAATTGATATTTTGCAAGAAATAGATCTTTGAAGATGCTTGAGACTGAACTTCCCATGCTCTGGTTGGCGTCCACATGAAATATTATGTACACGTCGAGCACTTATTTGTGATAGTCCGTAAATCCCTGGAGATGGAGTAATTAACCGATTTCCATTTTAATGCCACTGGACGTGTACAGCTATTGCATTAGCAGCGCTGAGAAAACCATAGATAATAGCTGTACATGACGACGCCGTTACTAATCAGCGGTAGTTACCCTGACTTGCACGAGTATTTCTAATTGCAAGAGCACAAGTACTGTTTCTGTCTCTACGACTATACTGGCTTTCAGGATATAATCTCCGGAATCGATTTGGACACTTCATTTAATTAATTGTTTAATTTAAGCTGCTTTATCTCAAATTGCTATTTAAGGCATTTTCATTCAATGTTTGCTAGTAAGACGTTACTTCAAAGTTTACTGTTTCTGTAACATTAAACGTTATTATTGTAAACAATTTTATCTCTACAACAAATTAATGAAAGTCTTTAACTAAAAAGATGAATTTTCAATCAAGAAAATTTATTGTTTACCTAAAAAGACTAATTTTCAACAAATTACATCAATTTTCAATCAAATGGGTCATTTTTGAAAATAAAAAAGATCCTTTCTTATATCCGAAAATTGAATAGTTCAATTTTCATTAAAGATTTCGTTTTTGTTAAGAAAACAAATGTTTAACCAAAACAATTAATTTCCACCGAAAAAGATTGACTATTGGCAAACAAACAAAAATTCCACAAATTACTTCAATTGTTAACCAAATAGTTGAATTCTGAAATGAAAAAAGATCCATTCTTATAAACAAAAATACAATAGTTCAATTTTCATTAAAAAAAAAAAGAATTCTCCACAAAAAACGAGTTTTCAACCAAAAAGATAAATTTTCATCCAAGAAGATATTTATTTATTTTCATATTTTATTTATTTATTTTAAAAAAGATTCATTATTAAAACTAAATTTGAAATAGTTAATTTTGCAATAAAAAAATTTATTTTCCATAAAAAACGAACTTTCGGCAAAATAGGTCAATTTTCTACAAACAGTTGAACTTTTTACTGAAAAATTTTGAATATTCTATCAAACTAATAAATTTTCAAAACAAAAAGAAGAATTTTTTGAACAAAAAAGTGGAATTTTTAATACAGCAATCCGCAGTTAATTTTTAACCAAAGAGATGAATTTTTCACTTAAATTATGAATCCTTAATAAACAAAAGAAGAATTTTTAGGAGTGCAGTTTAATTTTCAACCAGAGGTTAATTTTTAATCCAGAAGAGGAGTTCTCAAAAAAAAAAAAATTCAAAATTTTTTATTTTAGCCATGAAAGATATTTTATAAAATAAAAATAATCAAGTTTATCCATTATTAGAATCTTCAAGCTGGTAAAAGAGATTTTCACAAAACGGTTGAATTTCCAATTATATAATTGAATTTTCAAAAAAAGAAAGAATTTTCAATCTAGAGGATTAATTTTCTACGAAGAAAGGCGAATTTTTAACATATTACATCAACTTTCAACTAAATATTAAAATTTTTTAACCAAAAAAGATCTATCACCAACCAGAAATGGGACAGTTACAAAAAATTAATTAAAAAAAAACACAAATAATTTTGATAAAAGAAATTTATTTTTCATAAGAAGATATGAATTTTCCACAACATTTTTCGTTTTGGAAAGCCGTTTAACTTTTAGCCAGAGTTTAGTTTTCAACCTAAAAAGATGAATTATCAAGAAGAAAATCTAATAATTGATATTTCAACCAATTAAGGATTTTTATTTTAAATAAAAATATATTAAATTAAACAAAAAACGCAAAAATTTCTACCAAAAGATAGAAATTTTTAAATCAAAAGGACGAATTTTTAAGAAAAGTTCCATTTTTAAATAGAAAGATTTCTTAAGTCAAGAAAGACGATTTTTAACAAACTAGATAATTTTTCAATCAATTAGTTGAATTTTGAAAGAAAAAAGTATTCATTATAAACCGAAAAAAATGCCTTAATTTTTACCTAACAGTTGAATTTTCAAACGAGGAATTAAATATTCACCCAAAAAATCGATAAAAAAAAATTTCAATCAAAACAGTCCAACTTTTAAAGAACCATATGAATTTTCCACTAAAATTATAAATATTCAGAAAAAAAATTTTTAGATAGCAGTTCAACCTTCAACAAAATGTTTGAATCTTTAATCAAAATTAATTTTTTGGTTGAGACAAATTTACAACTAAAAAAAATGACTTTTTAACCAAATTGTTTCATTTTTTAGAAAATAATTAAATTTTCCACCAAATAATATCATTTGTAATAAAAAAGAGGACTTCTTAATTTGAAATTTAATAGTAGATTTCTCAACCGAAAAAAATAAACTTTCAATTAGATTTTTCAATAAAGATTACAAGATAATTTTTTATACTTTCAAAATATTAGGTCAGAAAACTGAAAATTTTTCTCAGAAAATAATAGCGGGAAAATAATTGTTATAAGCGATTATTTATATGTATAATAAATAAATATTTTCAATATGATTGAGTGATTTGCAGACTTAACAATATCTTACGCAACTGCTTGTTTCAAAATTTAATTCTTTTTTAAAGGATTGTCTTTTTGAATTTAAAATTCCCCTGTTTCAGCAGAAATTACATCTTTCTTGAATAAAAATCCATCTATTTGGTTTAAAATCCAACAATTTTATTAAAAAACCACACTTTTTTATGGTAAATTCTGCTGTTTTGTTGAAAATTAAACTATTTTGTAGAAAAATTACTTCTTTAAATGTAATATTTTTGTATTAAAAAGGTAATTAAAATCCTTTCTGGATGAAAATTCTAATATGTTAAAATAATTATTGTTCAAATTAAAAATGTATCTGTTTTACGAGTAATTTCATCTTTCTTGGATAAAAATTCAACTGTTTGGTTGAAAATGAAACTATTTTGTTGAAAAATAATTATTTTTTTACTTAAAAAATGTGTCTTTTTGGATTGGAAATTTAATTCTTTTCGTAGAGACTTATTTTTGGTTGAAAATTCATATTTTCATCTTGAAAAATTAACTGGAGTCCTTTGGGGATGAAAATTCAACCATCTTGTTGGAAAATTGTCATTTTTTAAAAATAAAAATTCATCTGTTTTGAAAGAAACTTAATTATTTTATAAAGAGGTAACTATTTGGTAGAGAATTAAACAATTTTGTTAAAAATTCATCCGTTATGGTTAAAAATTCGTCTTTTTGGATTGAAAATTTAAGTTCTTTCGTAGAAACTTATTTTCTGTTTGAAATTTGATATTTTCATGGTGAAATGTAAACTGAAATCTTTCTTAACAGATAATTTAACTATTTTTCTTTGAAAACTTATCTTTTTGATTTAAAAATTCATCTTCTTTAGCAGATTTTTTAAAATGAAAATCGTCACTTTTTAGCTGAAAATGATTCTTCTTTACTTGAATATTCAACTATTTTGTTTGAAATTAAAAAAAAAAATTAATATAATTTCATTTTTAAAAATTTAAATTAAAAAAAAAATTTATCTTTTGTTTCAGTTTCTTTTTTGTTGAGTAAAAATGCATCACTTTCGTGGAAAATTAGTTTTTTGCTAAAAAGCGATCTTTTATAGCAGGAAAGACACTTTTTTGTTTAAAATAAATTATTAAATTTAAAAAATGTAAATATAGTCCGTTACGTAATTCAAGTATGGCCCCTTATTTAAACAACACGTTCGTTCCGCAACTCTGCTCCGACCCAAGTCGCTGATCAATCTCTCTAGCAATCACCCCAGGCAAAGAGTTTCACAAGTTCTCTCCACTTGGACGTATTATTATTTAGTATTCAAGGTTTGTCGTTCAAGGCGTCATTCCCTCCACTGAAAGTTTTCATTATCTATTTCTTATATACTATTTGATGCTCCATATTTTCAAAAAGAACATTATCTTAATATTAACAAATTATTGATAATAAAATTCTTGTGAGACCAAGAACTACTCATTTATAGAAAAGTATAAGTGGGCTACAAATTGCCAGTATCCTATTCTTTTTATTACCAGGGTTGTAAATAGAGAATTTGCTCCAAGGCGAGCAACCGTAAAACTCAGATGGACCATTCGTCCTTATTGGCTCTCGACTATTCAATTCATATATCCGGTTTTCAATCTTTTTTATTTTCTGCCGAGAATTTCGAACGTTATTTCGTCCAAAATTTAAACTGAAAAATGAGTTAAAGTTGAATCTAGATAGAAAAATCCTGTATCAGTTAAATTTCTATCTACGTTCTAGGGTTTTTATTTTTAAGTCTAATAGAACATTGATTACTCTTTCTTTAGAAAATAAACTCTGTTCATTTTCCAACATTTTACTATGCAATTTTCAGAAAATTATCATGAATTTGGAAGCAAATGTTCTATGCATGTCTTCGATGGAGTCTGCCATAACATCCTCAGCTTCTCGAATGCTAACCCACGTACCATCACTGTCCCGAGATCTACGCATTTTTCGTTTAAGGGGGTCATTCTTAGACACTTGTCCATGAATATAATAAACGGATAATTTTGGCTAGATTTATTAAATATTTGAAATTTATTTTACATATTGATTCTGTAATATGAAAAATTTCACTTCACAACTTCACACTTAAGAGAGGAATTCCATATTTTTGAAGATAAATGAATAACTCATTGAAATAAAAACTAAATAAATCTGGAATTTACAGATATTTTAATTAATTCTTGCTCGAATCATCCTGTAAATTTGACACTGCTCCCAGAATTTCTCTTCTAAATTAAATATTTGATTAAATTACGAAAATTTTCGTTTTTCGTCAATAACGACTGAAAAACATTTTTTGGTTCAAAATTCGGTTACTATTCTATGCTTGGTTAAACATTTGTCCTTTGTTTCAAATTCAACTATTAATATAAGAATAAAATTTCCATTAAAAATTAAAATGTGTGTTTAAAAGTTCATGTTTCTTGTGAATTTTTTTTGTAGGAAATTAATCTTTTTGGTTGAAATTTTATTTCAATTTTGCAAATTAGTTTTTCAAATGAAAAATCAACTTTTATAACTAAAAATTTAAGTATTCCATTTTCCGTCAATAATTTGTCTGTGGACATTTAATCTTTTTGTTCGAAAATTCATCTGTATGTTGTTGAAAATTTATCTTGTTTTCGTAAAAATTTCAACCATTTGGGCCAAAGTATTTTAATTAAAAATAGATCATTTAAATTAAAAGTTCAATTTTTTGGTTCAAAATTTAAGAAACTTGGTTAAACTTTTTTTTTAATGTATTTTTCTTCACTCTCTTTCTATTTTTTTCTATATTTTTTCTATATTTTTCTATTTTTACCATTTTTCTTTATTGCCAAATCGCCTATATTAAATGGTTATTTAATTATTTTGGTAGAAAATCCAAATGTTTGGATTGTGAATTAAAAAAGTTTTCTTCGTTCAAAATGTAACTTTTTTGTTGAAAATTCTTATAGTTTGTTTTATTTAACAGTTTTTTTATTGACATCTATAAATCCTAAATTTAAAAAAATTCAATAATGCAGAAAATACAGAAAACGTTTAATTTTTAACGAAAAAGATCCATTTTCCATCAAGAATAACATTTTTTAACAACGTACCTGACTTTTGAACTAAAAAAGATAAATTTTCAATCAAGAAGTTGAATTTTCAATTTCAACATTTACAATTTTAACTAAAATAATTACTTTTTAGTAGAGCGGTTTGAATCAAATAGTTGAATTTTTTATTTAAAAAAAGATTAATTATTTTTAACAATGAATATAATAGTTTAAATTTTATCAAATAAAGATTTTAATTTTAAGTAACAAGCAGTTGAATTTAACCAGAAGGATTAATTTTCAACAAAATATTACAATATTTAACTGAAGCAGATTAATTTTCTACCAAAGAGTCTTTGTAACGAAATTGTAGGATTTTTAAGAAAATAATTAAATTTTCAAACAAATCATAAATTTAAAAAAATGAATATTGAACCGTGAAAATTCAATAGTTTGGTAGAAAATTCTAATATTTTTAAGATAGTTATTTTTGTTGTAATTTAAAATGTAATTTTTTCCAATGATGATTGGACTGTTCCATTTTTTTTTAAATTTCATCTTTTTAGTTTGAGAAGTCAACTATTTAGTTAAAAATTTAAGTAATTTGTTGAAAATTCTTCTTTTTTATTGAGAAATGGATCTCCGAAGTTAAAGATTAAAGTTTTTGGTTTACGATTAATGTATTTTGTTGAAAATTTATGTTTTGGGCTCATAGAGACATTTTTAAAACTTTATAGGTGTTTTACTGAAAATAATTTTTTTTTGTTAAAATTTTATGTTTTTAAGACGAAATTAAAATTTTTGGCGTAGAAAATTCCTGATTTTATCTTGAAAATTCACCAGCTTCGTAGAAAATTCAAATATTTTGAAGATAATGATTTTTTTTTGTACTTTAAAATGTAATTTTTTCAATAAAGATTGAACTGTACCATTTTTTCTTAAAATTCCATCTTTTTAGTCTGAGAAGTCAACTGTTTAGTTAAAAATTTAAGTAATTTGTTGAAAGTTCTTCTTTTTCATTAAAAAATTGATTTCCGTGGTAAAAGATTCAAGTTTGTGGTTCAAAATTGATGTATATTGTTGAAAATTTATGTTTTGGGCTCATAAGGACATTTTAAAAACTTTATAGGTGTTTTACTGAAAAGAATTTTGTTGTTGTTAAATCTTTATATTTTTAAGTCAAAATTCAAATTTTTTGTGTAGAAAATTCCTGATTTTGTCTTGAAAATTCAATATTTTGGTAGAAAATTCCAATATTTTTAAGATAATTATTTTTTTTTGTACTTTAAAATGTAATTTTTTCCAATGAAGATTGAACTTTTTCATTTTTTCTTAAAATTCCATCTTTTTAGTTTGAGAAGTCAACTGTTTAGTTAAAAATTTAAGTAATTTGTTGAAAGTTCTTCTTTTTCATTAAAAAATTGATCTTCTTGGTTGAAAATTCAACTATTTGGTTAGATGTATTTAGTTGAAAATTTGTCTTTTTAGGTAAGAAAAATCTTCTTGGTTTGAAATTCAACTATATAGTTAAAATTCGATGTATTTTGTTAGGAATTTTTCTTATTTATCAACAAATTTTACATTTTTGATGATATTTTTTCTTTGTTTTTAACCTGTCAACAAATTTATTAGAAAAATTAAAATCTGATATATAAATTGATATACAAATTAAAAAGGCAAACTTATATATAAATTATTAATTTTAAACTTGGTGTATCAATTCTCAGAAGAAAGCAATTCCCGAGGGGTTACTTACTAAGTAATCTTAGATTCCTGAGCAGGAAATCTTAAAAGAAGTTTTGGAGAAACACTTAGAACTCTCGAGAATCTAGCAATCGTGAGAAATCTCGGAAATCTTTGGCAAAAGTTATATAGAGATGAGTTGGTGTAAAACAGTTCAACATACGCTCCTACATGTTGAGAGAACAGCCGAATTAATCCGAAAACCGCCGAGTTTAGCCGAGTCTGTAGAATTCCACATGAGTTCTGTTCGCGAGCAGCGTCGGAAATCTCGGAACTCCCGGAAATCTGACCGAAATTTTGGAAATCTCTATAAGAATTCAATACAGATTGCCGCGTTTCTAGATTTAAGATTTCTATATTTCGTAGTGAGTAATCCCTCGGCAATTCCCCCTAATATCCACGGGGGGGGGGGGGGGGGGGGGGGGGGTGAACTTAATTTGTATAAATTTAAATTTTCAAGACAAAATTAATTTAGGAAATTCTTGATATATCGTAACCTAAATTGCGATCGTTGAAAGAGTGGAGGTTCATAATCGCAGTGTTTACACAGGCGAGCAAAAAGAGCGGGTGCGTTCAACGGCACATTCACGAAGGAAGGCTTTGAAGTGGTTTCGGCTGTTTTGCTCACACGGAAACATCAACGGATTTACCTGATCGTAATACGCAAGGCAATAACGATAATAATGTGCGCCGTGCGGCATTATTCGGTCGAATATGCAAAGCCGGGGAAAAACGAAACGACCGGAAGTGGCTGGCGGCTCCTCTTTGACGGGACTTATTTTATAGATATACGTTTAAGATACTCCTGATGAGCATTTCTCGTCGAAACGAGTACAAGGATAAACAGCTTCCTATCCCTTTTAACTCCACTAAGGTCATGACTTTATTTTTTTATAGCCCCTAATCGATTTCCAATTAGGATAGGTCGAAAACGAGATTATAGCGCTCGATTATATTTTACTCGCGTTAGTCGCTCAAGCTTTGTATTTCCCCCATATTTATGCACAGAACTGTTCAAATGAAAGATCTAAACATCGAAGACTGTAATTTCGTGATTGTGAATTCTCTTTGGTTAAAGCTCCTTTGGCTTTAACGAACACATTTGCATCACGTGTTTCGTGCTTCGCACTCGATTTTGTCCAACTTTTGAACTTTTATAAATTATGTTCAACACTAAAATATCAAATGTATATTATATTTATTTCTCTACCTCGACCTAAGATTGCTAATTCAAATATTGCGAAATAATGTAAAAATGGTAATGTATCATAAATACTTTATTATTTGCTACTTACTTTGCACTAATTTTTATTCTGAGTTATCCTATCAAATTTATCATTTCATTAAATTTATATTGATACAATTTATAAGAAGTAATTCTTAAAATACGTGATACGTTTAGTGGGCGTGGGTTCTGCCGAAGTGTCATTCTCCATTTTGAGACCAATGTAAAAATGAAAAAGTATAGTTGAAGGTGTAACCAACAACGAGGAATTTTTATCGATCGTCCATCAAATAGAGTAATAAACATTGAAATTAAAATTTCAATTTTAAATCTTCGGTCATACGATCATTTATTAATAAAATTAGTTTATAACAACGTTTCGGCCACATTTTTGTGCCTTCTTCAGGTTTAAAACATTTTGTGTATTCTAAAATTAATAATATAATGGTAATTAATAAATAAATATTTAAAAGTCAAATTTTTTTAAAAAAAGTAATCGAAAATTTGTTTTAAAAATGTACTTACAATTTGGGTCATAATAAAATTTTTTTGTTGATAAATATTAAATCCATATTTGAGTCAATGTTTTTCCATTTTCCAATCGAAAAATATCATTTCATAATCACTATTTGTTTAAAAAAAACATATTGTTAATTTCTGTAGTCATACTTAAATAATATGTAGATTATTAAAAATTTTTGTGTGAAAATTTTTAATTTTAAAATTCATTTTGAACACGTATTGTGGATAAACCAAGGTCTACCGAGCTCGAAACTGAGCATGATACTGAAATAATGTGATTTAAACGATTGGAAAGTGTTTACATTTAGTTTAACTTATAACGTCGAATAAACTGACAATAATATTTTTGAATTCAGAACTGAATAAAATTTTTAATTAATATTTAAAATACTTAGATACGTATTGTCAAAATTTTCTTTTTCAGTTTGTAAATTTATGGAGTTCCTTTTGTATTTTTTAATGAAAATTGATTCTAAGATTCTCCTTTTATATGTGTTTTTTTCTTTTCCTAATATTTTTATATTGTTAAAAGTAAAATCGAAATAATGATCATGTGTCCATGCATGTTTCGATAGTCCTGTGTTTTGGTTTCCTATTCGACAATCTCTTTTGTGCTCTGTAATTCTATTTTTTAGTCTCCTGCCAGTTTCACCTATGTAAACTTTATTACATTGTTTGCATTTAATTAAATATACCACATTTGATAAATTCCCTTTTAAATCAGAGTCTTTAATGTTCTGAAAAGTGTTTCCTAATTTATGATTATTTTGAAAATAAGCAGAAATTTTATGTTTTCTAAGTGATGCTCTGCTGAGTCTTTCAGATAAACCTTGTATATAAGGGAAAGATACTTTAATGTCAAATTTGTTATGTTCTTTTAACCATTTTTCTTTTTTATTGTTTTTACCTGTACTATTGTAGATTTCATGGATACGTTCTTTTATAATGCTGTTTATTAATGGTAACGGGTAATTATTTAATTTTAAAGTTATTTAAAGTTTCATGATGTGAGTTATAATTTAGATATTGACCTGACCATGTTGGTTTTCTAAACCAATCTGTAAAAATGTTACCTTCAGGTGTTTTTTTAATCGAAATGTCTAAAAATTGTATGGTATTATTATTTTCAATTTCATGTGTAAAATTTAAAGAGTGTTCTACGTTGTTAAAAGTTTGAACAAATTCATTAATTTTGTCAGTAGAAATTATAGCAAAAATTTCGTCGACATATCTTTTATATATTAAAGGTTTGAATTTAAAATTTTTAAGGGCTCTACTTTCGACATCTTCTAATACTAAATTGGAAATGATCGGAGATAAGGGAGAACCCATAGGACAACCAAAAACTTGTTTATAGTATTTGTTATTGAATGCAAACATAGTGTTATTAAAAACAGTTCTTATTGCCACTAGAATTTCATTTTTTGAAATTTTTGTAAGATTTTTATTGAGATTTAATTTTTCTTCAACAACATCCAAAGCCAAATCTAAAGGTATATTGTCGAACATGGAAACAACATCTAGTGAAATCATGGAATAAGAATTTGGAATTTTTTGATTTTTTAGACAGTTTTTGAAGTCCCAACTATCTTTAAAAAATGAATCAGTTTTTCCTAATACTGGTTTTAAAATTCTGGATAAGTATGAAGATAAATTATAGGTCGGGGAACCTATGGATGAGACTATTATTCTCCATTTTAAAACAGGTTTATGTACTTTAGGGAGAGCATAAGCTTTTGCTACGATGGAACCACGTGTTTTTAAAATATAGGACATTTGATCATTAATATATGTTTTTTGTTCCCATCTTTTAATAACATCATTACATTTCTCTTCTACAGAAGGTACCAAAGATGTTTTTACTTGTTTGCATAAATTTGTATTATTTAGCATTGTTTCTACAGTTTTTTTATAATCATTGAAATTAGAAGCTACGGTCATATTTCCTTTATCCGCTTTGACAAATATAATGTCCCTATTATTTGATTGGAACTTTTTTACTTTTTCTATTTCATGTAAATTATCTTGATTTTTAAATTTATTGTTACACATGAAATTTGAGATAAGTGTGGTAATTTCCTTTCTGATATTTTGTTTTTTATCAGGCTCTAAGTCTCGGATACTGTTTTCCAAATTTGCTATGATATTATTAACCAGAATTTTTTTGTTATTAAAAGGAATTCCATAATTTTTTCCCAAGGCAATAGTCTCAACAATATTATCAGGAATTTTTTTATTTGAAATATTTTTGAACCATTTTTCGGTTCTAACTTTCTTAAGTTCGTGATTGTGTTGAAAAATCTTATTTCTTCTGAGTTCAAATTTTTTTATTAGTTCTGATCTGATATTGATTTTAATTTTTTCGGCAATGAATTCTTGTGAGGTAAAAAAGGTATTTATAGATTGTTCTTTTATATTTCTATATAGACGGTGTTTTAAATATTGCGAATAGTTTCCTAAATGGTTAATCAAGTAGACTAAATTTTTAATTTCATAATTTAAAATTGGTTTTTGAAAGTGAGATATTGCAATACCTAATTTTCTGTGTACATTATAATGAGAATTGAAAATTTGAAAATGTCTCGTGGAGTTTTCAATATGTGCTGGAATTATGGAACATCTCCTGCATCTAATAAGGATCATGAATTCATCAATCATGAATTCAGTCAAAAGATTGGCTTAATAAAAGGACTAATTGATAGGGCTATAAAATTAAGTGATTTTAATTTAAGGAAAAACAATTTAAACTTAATTAAAGAAACTTTAAAATTAAATAATTACCCGTTATCATTAATAAACAGCATTATCAAAGAACGTATCCATGAAATCTACAATAGTACAGGTAAAAACAATAAAAAAGAAAAATGGTTAAAAGAACATAAAAAATTTGACATTAAAGTATCTTTCCCTTATATACAAGGTTTATCTGAAAAACTCAGCAGAGCATCACTTAGAAAACATAAAATTTCTGCTTATTTTCAAAATAATCATAAATTAGGAAACACTTTTCAGAACATTAAAGACTATCGAAACATGCATGGACACATGATCATTATTTTGATTTTACTTTTAACAATATAAAAATATTAGGAAAAGAAAAAAACACATATAAAAGGAGAATCTTAGAATCAATTTTCATTAAAAAATACAAAAGGAACTCCATAAATTTACAAACTGAAATAGAAAATTTTGACAATACGTATCTAAGTATTTTAAATATTAATTAAAAATTTTATGCAGTTCTGAATTCAAAAATATTATTGTCAGTTTATTCGACGTTATAAGTTAAGCTAAACGTAAACACTTTCCAATCGTTTAATTCACATTATTTCAGTATCATGCTCAGTTTCGAGCTCGGTAGAACTTGGTTTATCCACAATACGTGTTCAAAATGAATTTTAAAATTAAAAATTTTCACGCAAAAATTTTTAATAATCTACATATTATTTAAGTATGACTACAGAAATTAAAAATAATTTTTTTTTAAACAAATAGTGATTATGAAATTATATTTTTCGATTGGAAAATGGAAAAACACTGACTCAAATATGGATTTAATATTTATCAACAAAAAAATTTTATTATGACCCAAATTGTAAGTACATTGTTAAAACAAATTTTCGATTACTTTTTTTAAAAAAATTTGACTTTTAAATATTTATTTATTAATTACCATTATATTATTAATTTTAGAATACACAAAATGTTTTAAACCTGAAGAAGGCACAAAAATGTGGCCGAAACGTTGTTATAAACTAATTTTATTAATAAATGATCGTATGACCGAAGATTTAAAATTGAAGTTTTAATTTCAATGTTTATTACTCTAATGTAAAAATGGTTACAAGACATTTTATTACAACTTGTGTCGTTTTTCTAACAATTTAGGTTTTTAATTTTATTTGTTATGATTAAAAGAACATTTACTCGCCCTTTCTAAAAATTATAAATTAAGAATGTTTGCTATCATTTTTGTATCCTTTTTGTGCGAACAATTTTGGTCAATTAATTTTTTTCGGGCCTTGCGTCCTTTTTCCGAAAATTTTATTTTTTTCATTTCTAATCCTATTTTTTACAATTGAAACAAAAACTACGCATCCAATCGAAAAAAGAGTTATTACAAATTTGTAGCTCCTTTTAAGAAAAGCAATTTTTGACAATTCAATTTTTTCATAGCCTGTGTCGTTTGTCCAAAAGTTAAATTTTTATATTTTTAATGTTATTTTTTATGAATAAAATAAAAATGACGCTTCTTATTAAAAAAGTGATTTATGACACATTTGTAGATCTTTCCTAAATGCACAGTCTTTTTCAACTTATCTTTTTCCGTATTTTGGATAATTTCCCCGAAAAATGAAATTTTGGATTGTTTATAATTTTTTATGCTGCCAAAATTTTAATTTTCGATTTTTCAAGAATATTCGAAAAGTTGTTACGATAATCTTATAAGGAATTCAAAAAGCCTTAGTTTTTTGTGATTTTAACCCTACCCAGTGTTTTTCAATTCTCGACGTTTTGAGACCCACTGAGTCAGAGAAAATAAATTTTACGAAAATGTCTGTCCGTCTGTCTATACGTCTCTAGTCTGACGACGCCATAACATTCAAAGGACTCTTTTTATTTGAATTTCTTTTTGCACACTCGTATGTGGTCCAAAATACAAATCAATTTCGTTAACCAGCCTTCTACTGCCAATAATAATGGTTTACACCATGGAAAATAAAACTAAAAAATGTAATAATTCAACTTTTCAACGAAACTACGCAAGATACGGTAAAAAGATAAAAAATCAAAATTATTTGTTTTCAAAAGCTCTGCAAAATTGCTCTGTACTATTTTTCAATAGCCACAATATTTTTTGTTTTAAACGTAGAAAATCCCATAAGAAAATAGAAAATTTAACTTTACAGCCAAACAACGCGAATGAAGGTTAAACGGTCGACAGAAAAATTTCTCGTCTCGAATAAACCTCAAAAATTCTTTTTACCATTTTTCAATAGCACCTAAAGTTTGGCGAGAAAATTTGAATTTTTAAATTCTCATCATATAAATGGAATGTCTTGGCTTTGTGTGATTCTGACCCTATCCAGTTTTCTTCAATTCTTGACGTTTTGAGATCCGCTGAGTCAGAAAAAATAGTTTTTAGGAAAATTTCGGTCTGTTGGTCAGTCTGTCTGTAGTCTAACGGCGCGATAACTTTCGAAGGCATTTTTTTAATTTAATTTTCCTTTGCACACTGGTCTGTGGTCGAAAGAAACCGAAGGTACAATAAAAAAAACAAAAGATATTTTTTGTTTTAAACATAGAAAATTCCATAAGAGAATTGAAAATTCAAATTAGCAGCCAAACAACGCAAATGACGGCGAAATGTTCAACAGGAAAATTTCTCGTCTCGAATAAACCTGCAAAATTGCTCTTTACCATTTTTCAATAACACCCACAGTTTGTTAATATCTATATTTCACTCCTAAAATATCAATAATAAAATTGACATATTTACAAAAAAATATTTTCATTACTGATGTCAGCTTATTTTTTTTAGCAATTATATTGAATTAAATTTTTCTCATAATTTCTCACATACAGCAAATTAATGCTCGAAAGAATTCGATTTTTGTATATTTTGTTTAGTTCTTTATATTTTCCTATGCTAGGACAAGTTGATTTTGTTGATTCATGTTTTTTCGTATCTTGTATAGTTTGACCGAAAAATGGAATTTTTGATTTATCATTATTTTTGGTGCAATCAAAATTTGAATTTTGAAGAAAAAACCCGAATTTGTTATGTCAATATTTAAGGGTGTTTGAAAATCAATACTTTTCTCATTAAGATTTTTTCTTATAATGCGCGTTTTTAGGCTTCAAATGCCAAATACCAAAATACCAAAATACCAAAATGCCAAAATACCAAAATACCAAAATACCAAAATACTAAAATGCCAAATACCAAATACCAAAAATGCTCATTCTAGCGAGAAGTGGTTCTAAAAAAATGCGTAGATATAATTTAGGCGAAAAATTTTACTAATTAAAAAATGATTAATAACAAATTTTTAGCTATTGTTCGTATGAATAAATGATTGCTCCGTAGATTTTTCGTAGCTTGTATCGTTTGTCTAAAAATTTAATTTTTTAAATTTTTAATGCTGTTTTTATTAATAAAACAAAAACTAGGCGTCTTATAAAAAATTTAATAAAACTGAGGAAGGGGGGGGGGGCAAATTTTAAAGAAATTTAATGCCTTCTGAAATACGAGTAAGAAAGTAAAAATCGACTAAAAAATTAATTTTTAACGAAAATGATGAATATTTAACGAACTAAATTAATTTTTAACAGAGTAATTCATATTTTGACTCAACATTTGAATTTTCTACCACCATCGAAAAGGCTTTACATAATTTATGTACGGGCCCCAAGTAATTTAATGTGCTTATTACCCGCCACACACGAGAGTATGTAGTCACGCGGATTCGAAACGCAGAAGCTTGTATAATAATGGGTTTGTATACAGAACTATGCAATTTAGGTTTGCAATAATTACTTCCTAATTCTTAAAAACATAAAAAAATCTATAATTAAAAACTAATGTATTTAAATATTATTATCCAGTATGAATATGTAATAGTCCAGATCAGCATAAAGAAATGCAGTACTTCGGAATAAGGAATTACACTTCGTTAGGGCTAGAATGTATAAATAAAATAAATTTATCTTAAAGCCAAGATTACGTGTGAAAAAATGAATGCGAAGGTTTTTAATTTAATTGCTATCTTGGTTGAATGCTTCTTATTTAAATTTACATCGTGTATGGTAAACAAACTCAAAAGCCTCCAATTGGATTTGCTATTCCGCATGTGAAAGACTTTTTAAAAGAAAATTCAAATTTTTTACTTCAATTTCGACTTTGCATTTTTTTATATTTTGTAAAAAATTTTCAAATGCGCATTTGATTTGAAACTTCGTATTTTAACCTGAATACGTAACATTTTTAATTTAGGAATTTTTCGGACCATCGACTTTGTATATCAAAATTTCTAAATAAATCATTTTTATTCGCCATAAAATTTAGTTTTAAATGTTTTTGTATATTATTGATAAAAAGGAAAATTTAAATTGCGAATTATTGAATTCGAAAAAAGTTAGAAGATTTGGATTAATCATAAAAGATTTCAGGAGATTGTTTTTTTTTAAGATTTCTAGAAAATTTTTTAATGGTTTAGGTTTCATTGTAAAATAATAATCTTATATCACCTTAGATTTTAAAATTTGTGGAAAAAGAATATGAAAGACTTTGAGACAATTAAAATGTGTTTGTTAATTGAAGAAATTTTTAGGTAAGCTGAATTCTTCAGGGTGGTATTTTTTTTAAGGAATTCTCAAATGAATTTAAGAAAAGATCAAAAAACATTTTTAATTATTTCTTAAATTTTCAAAACGTGTGCACAAGATTTTAAATCCAACCTTGGCAAATTGGCCATATTAAATAATTTTAGAAAAAATTGAGTAAGTTTAAGGGACATTTAGAAGTTCTTGAACGATTCGAAAATAATTAAAGCTTGCCAAGATTTTTGAAGAATTTTGTAAGTATCCCCAAAAATGAAAAAAATATTTAGATACCTAGGCAAAATTAAAAAAATGTCTAAAAAACAATTTCAAGAGATTATTTAAAAAGATTTCAGAAGATTTTCGAAAAAGTGTGCAGAATATTTTAAAGCAAAATGTTTTGAATGGTTCAGATTTAATAATTAAAAAAAATTAAAAATCGAAAAAATTCAGCAAATATATTTATTGACATTGAAGAGATTTAAATAGAATTGTATCCACTAAAAGATTGTTAGAAATTTAGATTTTTAAATATTTCAAAAAAAAACTTAGGAGTTTTAAAAGAATTTCAAAGGGTTTTAAAAGAATAAACAAAATATCCTTAAAATTCTTGAGAAATCTTAGAAGATTATAAGGCAGCTTTTTTAAATTTTGAATGCATTTTTAAAATTTAATAAAAAATTCGAGGGTAAGACGTTTTAAATAGATTAGAAATATTTAAAAACTTGGAAAGATTTCCAAAAATGTATAAAATATTTCTTGATTTCTTCCAAACTTCTAAAATTTCTAAACATCCTTACAAAAAGGCTCTAATTCTTTCTAATATTTTGCAAAAACCTATAAAATAAAATAACAATCTTTTTACCAAAAAAGAAGAATTTCCAATAAAGTGCATCAATATTCTACGAAATAATTGAATTTTGAAACTAAAGAAAATCAATTATTAACCAAAAATAAAATGGTTAAATTTTCATTTGAAAAAATTGAATACATAAAAACTGATTTTCTACAAATCAGTTTTTTTTTTAGAAAAAAGTTGAATTTTTTACAATAGATTTAATTCTTTACTTAAAAAAAAACATTTAGATTATGTTCTGACACATATGAAATATTTAAAAAATATATTTTTTTAAGTTTCTCAAGAATTTTGTACGAATTATATTTATATAAATTTAACAGCAAAATGATAATATCTATATTTTGTTCCCAATTCTCAGAATTTAATTTCATTCATTTAATTTTTTTCATTTAATTTGATATTGAAAAACCCTGAAAAATTTTTGAATTTCAATTAGTCCTTCCATTAGGTAACTTCAATATTTATTGAAATAAAAAATGTTAAAAAGATTTCTATAACAAAGATTTTAATGATTTTCTAACGATTTCATAAAGATTTTAAAGATTGTGATAAATTTAAAAGAATTAACAAGAACTTCAACCATTTTTCAAATATTTCAAAAATTTCAAAACCACTACAAAATATTTCCAAAATATTTCGCAAAGATTTTTAAACAATTAACAAAGATTTCAAACAGACTTCACAAAGATTTCACAAACATTTTACAAAAATATTACAAGGCTTTAAGATTTCATATATTTCGCAAAGATTTCACAAAGATTTTAATTATTTCGGATAGATTAAAAAGACTTTACAGATTCTTCAATCTTTTCTTAAATATTTCACAAAGACTTCTATTATTTCACAAAACTTCAGATAGATTTCAAAGATTTAAGAAAGATTTTTATGATTTTATAAATACTTTAAAGATTCCGGATAGATTAAAAAGACTTCACTCAAACTTAAATCATGGGTCAATGATTAAACAATTTTTACAAATATTACTGAATATTTTAAAAACATTTCGCAAAGATTTTTAAACAATGCACAAAGATTTCACGAAGACTTCACAAAGATTTCACAATTATTTCACAATTATTTCAATGAAATCTAAAGGATTTCATATATTTCGCAAAGACTTCAGGATAGTTTTAAAAGATTCAACAAAGCTTTCCTAATTATTTCACAAACATTTCAAAGATTTCGGATAGATTTAAAGGATTTCACAAAGACTTCAATCATTTTTTTATAATTTCACAAAGATTTCTATCATTTCCCAAATATTACCAAATACTTCAAAAATCCCGTTATTATATTTTCAAATTAATATATTTTTATTTGTTAAAAATTAAACTATTTTTATGAAAATTTATACTGTTTAGTATATAATAAAATATCTTGTTGAAAAATAATATTTTCTTTTTGGAAATTCAATTGCGTAGATACTTTCTCTTTTGAGCTTCAAATTTCAATAATTTGGTTGAAAATAAAATTATTTGTTTAAACATTAACTTTTTGTTGAAAATTCATGTTTTTGGTTTTAAATTGAACTGTATGGTTGAAAATTAAATTTTTCAAAATAAAAATTGAACTTTTTTGTAGAAAATAAAATTTTTTGTTGAAAAATAATATTTTCGCTTTAAAAATTAATTATTTTGTTGCTGGTTTGTCTTTTGGCCTTCAAAATTCAACAATTTTGTTGAAAATAAAAAGAATTACTTAAAAATTAAGTTTCTAGTTGATATTTAATATTGTTGGTTAAAAATTCAACGGTATTCGAGAAAATTGAACTATTTATAGAAAATACAATTTTTGGTCAAAAAGTTATATTTTCACGTTGAAAATTTAACTTTTTGTAGATAATTTATATTTAGGACTTCAGAATTCAACATTTCTTAAAAAATTGATTTATTTAGTTAAAAATTTCTTTTCTTTTGTGCAATCTTAATGCTGTCGGTGAAAAATTCATCTGTTTGGATTCAAATCGGAATATTTGGTTAAAAATTAGACTTTTTTGTTGAAAATTCATCTTTTTGAATAAGAATTCAACTCTTTGGATGAAAGTTGAACTCCTTCTTTAACAGAATTTTTTTAGGATTCAGCTTCTTTGTTGAAAATTTAACTTTCTTTCAAAAAATCGTTTCTTGCTTCATCAAAAATGTATTTTTATCATCTAAAATTTTAGACATACCATATATCGTTAGAATATTATCCTAACAAGCTGAAAATTAAACTATTTGGTAAATAATTGGTATGTTATTTGAAAAATTCGTTTTTCGGTTAAAAGATTAATATTTTTTGTCACAAATTTATTTTATTGCTTGATGATTCAACTATTTGAATAAAAAGTTGTCTACTTTAGTTTAATTCCGCAGCTTGAATATTCGTTTGTTGGTTGAAAATTAGTTTTTTGAACTAAAAATTTATCGATTCCATTTACGTTTCAAAAAATATATTTATTAGTAGATAATTCAACTGCTTCTTCAAAAATTCATCATTCTTTTTCAAAAATGCATCTAGTTTGTTAAAAATGCATTTTTTCAACAAGAAAAAATTTTTAACTGAAATTTCGACATTTCCCTTTATAATTAAAAAAATACTTTTTTTTTTAAATTTGAAAATGCAATTATTTGGGTTAATATTAAATTTTCTTCCTTTGAAATTCGGTTGCATATTTGGTTGAAGCTTCCACATACTATGTTAAATAATTATTTATTAAAAATTTATATTATTTATAAAAGTAATAATTTTTAATTGAAAATTTAACTGTTTGGGTTAAAAATTTGATTGTCTTCTAAAATATTGTTCTTTTTGTGTTGAAAATTCAACTAGTTCGTTAAAAGTTAAACAAATTTATTAAACTCTGTTTAAGATTCACCTCATTGGTTGAATATTTATTTATTTTTTAATTTGTTATTTTTTTGTTTAAAAATTTATTTTCATTGTCTGAAAATTTCGCTATTCCATTTATGTTTAAAATAATATCCTTTTTGAGTTAAAAATTTAACTGTTCAGAAAAAAATTGGTCTTTTTCGGTTGATTTTTTTTAAATGTATATTTTAAATGAAAAATTTTACTATTCCATTCATGGCTCAGAATATATTTTTTGTTGAATATTCAACCGTTTGTATCAAAAAAATTTATTTGTTTTTGTTTAAAAGTCAACTTTTATGGTATAAAGAGTCAACTTTTATATATTTAAATTTAATATGTTTTGATTTAAAACATGACCATTTGGTTGAAAATGCATATTCGTAAGTTCAAAATACCAGAATTTTTATAAAGTTATATTTTTTGATCGAAAATTCAATAGAAGTCATCTTGGTTGAAAATGTATCTTTCTTAATTGATTTTTTAAAAATTCATTTGTCTTTTTTAAAAAAATCGTCTTTTGGGTTTGATAATGTAACTATTTGCCTACAAGTTCAATCATTTTACTGAAAATTCTTCTTTTTTTGTTAAAAGTTCATTTCGACTTAAAATCTTATGAATTTAAAGTGTTTCATATTAAATTCAATTTGGTATAGCCATTAATAATATTTAAATGAATTTATTCCTCTATTTCCAAATAAGGAAATATTGATTAATAAAAAGGGGCTTGTTGGCCAGTAATAATAAAAGAGCAGTGTATTATTTTTTGATAGATACGTATTATAATCTAATTTGTTTTAATTTTATATAAGTGCCATTTAAACTTTAAACGTTGAAAAAAAATTGGAAAGATTCAAATAAATTAAGGAAAAAGTTTCAAACTTTTATTCCGAGGGCGATAAATAGTAAACACGGATTCGAGTTTGGAACTTGAAGCAGTAATTTATATAAATCCCTGGGATAATTTTTCTTGGCAAAGTCAGTTAGCGCGACATCAGGATCAAGTTTTTGCGACAGTTTTCTAATTAAAAAGCATCTGGGCGGGCTGCATCCCAATTTTCTTGAACAAAGCCTGCCAGAAGAATTTGATCGTGCTCTGGAAAAAATATCCCCGAAAAGCATTTAATCTCTGGGTCGCAGAAGTGGTACCAATTTGCTGGGCAAACGATGTCTATTCAGAGATTCTCAGGGGGACGAAGCGAAACATTCGATCGCATTTGGCACCCACGCATTTCAAGGCGTGTTATGTAGGTAATCCCGAAGTCAATTGAGAGGGACAGAATCTAATGAGAGTCCATCTAATCTAATCTGAAACTCTGATTTTCCCAATCCCTCTCAATTCCATTTTGCTTTGCTACTTCGTCAATTAGCTAACCTACACTCTATACAATTAAATATAAGATTGAGTGAACTACCACAGAGTTGAAACAGAAAAAAAAAATCTGACCGCTACGTGGACACATTCTCGTCGCGCGCTGTGCGCGCGGCTCGCTTCGCTCACAAGTTTGAGCGCGCCGAGGGTGCGCAACTGCTGGTTCTCGCGCTTCGCGCTCGATTATATATTTACCTCGCGCTACGCGCTCGGTCTTTATATTTTCACACATTCTTGCGCAAAAATTAAAAAATTGAGACTCAAAATATCCACCACTGTAATTTTGTAATTGTGAATTCTCTTTCATTAAAAGAGAGTTTGAGCGCACCTACGGCATGCGACAGATGGCAATCGCACTCCGCACTTGGTATTTGCATTTCTTCCACATTCGGGCACAGACCTTTTAAAATCAAAGGTGAACGGACCGACAACTGTAATTTTGTAATTTTGAACTCTCTTTTGTTAAAGCTCTTTTGGCTTTAAGGAACACATTCTCATCACGTATCTCCTGCTTCGCACTCGATTTTATCCACCATGTAAACTTTTCTACAATATACATAACACTTTTGTATCAATTATAATACATTTTTATGTAACTCTGTCTGGGATTACTTATCAAAAAATTGCAAAATAAAAAGCAAATTGTGTTTATCATGATTATTTTTGTATTTGTTTCTTATTTTATTTCAAATTATATTCTAAGCTGCTCTGAAGCTAACTGCTCAGAATAAAAACTACTGCGCATCTGCATAGGGTCTAATACAGGAACCTATACAGGGTCCTGTATAAGAGCCAATGTCCTCTTTCGTCTTTTCTGTGCTTTTTCCAAAAAGTTCATTTTTGCATTTTTTATCTTATGTTTTACGATTAAAAGAAGATCTACTCGTTCAATCAAAATATGATTAATAATAAATTTATAGATCTTTTTAGGCGAAAAACTTTTGTCTGGTAATTTAAGTTCGTACCTTGTGTCGTTTTTTCAAACAAATTAAATTTTTTTATTTTGAATAATATTTTTACGACTAAAGCAAAAACTACATGTCCTATCAAAAATTATAGCTCTTTTTTGGATAAACAATTTTTGTCTCATTTTTTTCGTAGCTTATATCGAAAAGTGATTCATTAGAAATTTGTAGTTGTTCTCAGGGCGCGCAATTTGAGATTTTTTATTTTTTTTCGTATTTTGCACAGTCTGAACAAAAAATGGAATTTTTGAATTTTTCATTATTTTTGGTACGATCAAATTTGGACTGTTCAACTTTTCGACCAAATTAAAAAAGTTGTTATCGTAGTCCTGTAGGGATTTCAAAAATCAAAGTTTTATTTTCCTTGGCTTTTTTTCATATCATGCGTTGTTTGGCTTAAAATGTTATAGAAAAAAGTCATTCGAATAAATTGTTTGAGTTTCTGAGTACTATGAACAATTGTATATAGAATTTCTAAATCTTGAAAAAATGTGGTTTCAGAAATTTTTGGTACGATTAAATTTGGAATTTTTAACTTTTCGACCAAATTAAACAAAATTGTTATCGTATTCTTGTAAGGCTTTTAAAAAGTAACGTTTTTTTTCTTGACTTTTTTTCGTATCATGCGTTGTTTGGCTTAAAATTTTCATTTTAATTTGTTTTTTCGGATTTTGAAAATGCTCTCACTCTGGTAATTTTTGATTTTTCAAAAAAAGTCATGAAGATAAATTGTTCAACTTTTTGAACACTATAAATAACCGTACAGAGAATGTTGGAATTTAAAAAAAAGTAGTCTCAAAAATATTCAAAATGTGCCCACTTTTTGAATTTTCATCCAAAATGGCTGGCTAACGAACTTGACCTTTAGTTTAGGACACTAAACAAGTATACCAAAGGGCAATCTAATAGATTTATTTTTTCGAAAGTTATCGTGTTCACAGACAGACAGTAATACAGACATACAGACAGACACATTTGTAAAAACCTGTTTTTCGGTTTCAAAGGGTCTGAAAACGTGGACAATTGACAAAAACTGGGGGAGGGGGGTAAAATTTTACACAAATCTAATACCTTCTCTGATGAGAATGTAAAAAACAACTAAATTTCTACTAAAAATATAAATGTTTAACCAAGGAGATTAATTTACTATACTCAGTTTAATGAGAGAATACTCAACGGAAAAAACTAATTTTATTTCAGTTTGAACTTTCAACCAAACAGTTGAATTTTAAACTAAGAAGATTAATTTTCCGCACTGTGTTTAGCGAGAGAATACTCAACGGAAAAGACGAATTTTCGTTCAATTTGAGCAGGCTGTGATGAAAGTGTTGAATTTAGTGATTTGAGAGAAGCTTTTAGAGAACTACTCGTATAAAGAAATATTTTTCTTCTAAATTTATAACCTCTCTTAAATTTCACGACTGATTGTCCCGAGAACAGCACACGAGATGTAGTTCACCTTTTCCAGAAAAAAACTGCACAACTTTAAGTATTCTTTTGCTGAACAAAGTATGAAAAAAGATGAATTTTCAACAAAATATAAGCACTTTAACCAAGTAGTTGAATTTTAAACCAATAAGATTAATTTTTTGTCACCAAAATTTAATTTTCAACTAATTAGATCAATTTTGAACGAAATAATTTGAACAGTGGATATAATGCTAGTTAAAAAAAGTTGAAAATTATTATATTTGTATAATATTGTAGTTTGTATATTAGTGAGTAGTTAAGTTTTTATTTAAGAGTATTAATTTTCAATAAAATAACGATTTTTTAATATTTTCAAGCAAAGAAAACCAATTTTCTGCAAAAAATTTAATTTTCAACTGACACGTTTTTTTAACCAATCAATCGAATTTGTAACAAAATAATAATTAAATTTTCACTTAAAAAAATTATTTATTAAATATATTTTTTATCAAACAGAACACGAATTTTTTTGATTTACAAACAAATAGTGGAATTTTCAAACTAAAATGATAAGTTATCAATCAAAATTGGAATAGAATTTTTTTAAAATATTTTAATGAAAAAACTATTTTTTACAAACCAGTTAGATATATTTACAAAACAGTAAAAGTTTTTTCCTCAACCAAGAAAGGCAATACATTTTATCAAAAACTTTGAATGTTGCTGAATGTTCAATTTCTAAACAAAAAGATCAATTTTCAAGTATGAAGAATAAGTTTCTCTGAAAAAAATTTTAACAAAATACGTAATTCTTTAAACGATTGGTTGAATTTTAACTATAAGGATTCATTTTTTACAACAAAAAAAAAACGAAATTTTAACAAATTACATCAATTTTCAGCCTAAAAGTTGAATTTTAAAATTGAAAAAGTAAAATTACTAACCAAAAATGACATTTTTGAATTTGATTAAAAAAAAAATTATTTCAAATAAAAAATTATTTTTCTTTAAAACAGATGAATTTTCTACTAAACTGTTAAATTTTTAAGACAAGGAAACGAATTTTTTACAACAACTTTGAATTTTTGAGCAAAAAGTTCATTTTTAAACAATCAGTTAATTTGTAACGAAATAGTTCATTTTTCACTACGAAAAAATGATTTATTAAATATATTTTTTGTTGAACAGAAACGGAATATTCTACCGATTTCTTTAATCCTCAACTAAATAGTGGAATCTTCAAACTAATCAAGATACATTATTAATAAAAACTGAATTAGTTAATTTTTTTAAATTACAATAAAAAACTATTTTTCTACAAACCAGTCGGATTATTTACAAAGCACTTGAATTTTCTGCCCCATTGTTGAATATTCTATCTTATTGTTGAATTTTCAAGATAAACTGACGATTTTTGTCAAAAAAGTTGGGTAGTCAACCAAACAGTTAAATTTTCAACCAAGAAGAATAATTTCTTTTGAAAAAGAAGAATTCTAAAAAACACGTAATTTTTTAACCAATTGGTTTAATTTTAACTGAGAAAATTAATTTTCTATTAAAAAAGACGAATTTCCAACAAATTACATTAATTTTTAGCGTCAAAGTTGAATCTTCAAATTAAAAAAGTAAAATTATCAACCAAAAATGACATTGTTGAATTTTATTTGAGGAAAAGAAATTTGCAATAAAAAATTCGTTTTCTACAAAACAGTTGAATTTTCTACTAAATTATTGAAGTTTTAAGAAAAGCAGATAAATTTTCTACAAACAAGTTGAATTTTTAAACAAAAAGTTAAATTTAGAATCCAGAAGATTAATTTTGTACTGAAAAAGACGGATTTTCAAAACGTAAATTTTTTTAACCACTTAGTTGAATTTTCATCCAAGAAGATTAATTTCTTACCAAAAAGACAAATCTTCAGTAAATTGCATCATTTTTTAAACTAAAAAGTTAAATTTGGAAAAAAAGATCAATTATTAAAAAAGAATGGAATAGTTAAATTTTCATTTGAAAAATATTATTTTTAATGAAAAGCGCTAACTTTCTACAACACAGTTGAATTTTTTACAAAACAGTTAAATTTTTTAAATAATTGTTAAACTTTTAAGACTAACAGATGAATTTCCTGAAAAAAAATATATTTTTTAAATTTTATCTTAAAACAACTGAAATTTTTAAATTTTTAGGTTAAAAATTTAATTCCTTAGTTGAAAGTTCAACTACTTTATTAAAAGTTAATATTTGTGTTTAAAGATTCATAATTTTAGTTGAAAATTCAACCTTTGAACATTCACCTGTTCGTAGAAAAATTGCATTTTTGCGTTAAAAATCCAATTGTTTTGTAGAAAACTCGTCTTTTTAGTTTAAAAATTCAACAGTTAGTACGTACTATGAATGTGTTCACTATAGGTGTATTTATTTATGCTTATTTTATGAGAAGTTTCCTTTTTCATTGGCATTAAATAAATTTGCTTCCTCATAGAGCGAGGTTTTTTCAAAACAAAAGTCAGAAATTAGAAATTTTATTATCAGAAATGAGGAGGAAACATCAAAATATAATTGATATGTTCTGTTTCTGAACATCTTTTCAACTTAAGGTAGTGTTATATTACAAATTAAAACAAAAGTTTAATTTATTATAGAAACAGCATAACTTTTTTTAACTTTCTAAAACGCTTTGATTGACCAACAATGGTAATGAAAGTTCGTCAATAAATGATTTCCACGCGTCTCGGAGACGCGAACAATTAAATCAAATACAATAGTGTTATATGTTCTTAATATAAAAAAAATCTTCTCATAAATAATGTAAATAATTCTGTCACGAAATTTTAAAACAATTTTGGTAAGTTATGGTAGGTCATGAAAGGTTCTTCGATTATGCACTCAAAGCGTCTCGAAGACGCGAACAAATATATCCTATATATATCCCATAGTTTAAAATTTGAAAAAAGTTTTCCTCGTATCGAAAAGGTAAGAAATATGTTTCTTTCATTTATAAATTAGTCAAAGTTTTTCTCATACAAGCAAAATACATATTTTGTTATATTCCGTAAATCGCTTATGGTGGGACACAAGATACTCAGCAATATATTGATATATGCGTCTCGAAGATGCGAACAATTACACTCAATGAAGTATTGTTTTATTTTGAATGTCAAAAAAGTATTTTTGATGTAAATATAATTTTTTTTAAACTTCATTAATCGGTACTGGACGGTCATAGAAGTTTCAAAAATATTGACCGACCAATGTATCTCAAAGACGCGAACAAATACACTGCATATAGGATTGATTTACTTTTAATATGAAATTTATTTTTTAATACATAAACAGAATAAGCCATTTTTTTACACATCATGAATCGGTAGTAGTAGGTCAAAAAAGTTTCAAAAATAGGTGGATCGATACTTCTTGAAGACGCGAACAAATATGATATATATCTTATTGTTGTATTTTAAGTATACACAAAATTCTCATATAAACAAGGTAATTTTTTTAAGTATCTAAACTGAAAATAAACCGATTTTAAATGGTTGATCAAGAAGTCACACACACACAAATTCAAACATTTCATAGAAACTTCAACTCTTATATAACAAATTAGCTTTTCTTAATTAAAAATTATTGAATTTAATGAAAATTTTATTTTTCCATTTTTAATTGAAAGGTTATCCTTTTCAGCATAAAAATTCAACTATTTGGTTAAACTTTCGCCTTTTTAAGTAAAACATTAATTTTTTGGTTGAAAATTAAACTATTTGGTTAAGAATGTGTGCATTTTGTTGGAAATTCGTCCTCTTTGTTAACACGTCAAATCCCGCTAAGGATTCAACTATTTTGATTAAAATTTGTATTTTTTTATCATTATATTGTGCCTTATTTTAAATGAGAATCCTTTTTTGATGAAATATTAACCACTATATATTTTTTATGGAAAATTCTTCTTTTTTCCAACTGAAAATATAATTATTTTGTTGAAAATTAACTTTTTTGTTAAAATTTCATATTGTTGCCTTGAAAATTCAATATTTTCGTACACACAATTTATCTTTATGTCTTGAAAATTCAATATTTTGGTAGAAAATTCCATTATTATGTACAAGATTTGGTTTTTGATATAAAAAATTATTATATTTTTGTAAAGAAAATTTAACTGTTCTATTTTTGATTTATATATGTCAAAACTTGTTAAAAATGCATCTATTGTATAAAACATTATTGTTTAATTGAAAATTTTACCATTTAGTCCTAAATGTATGTATTTTGTTGAGAATATTTCTTTTTACAGTAGAAAATGAATTATTCTTGATGAAAATACATTTTTTTTTCACTTGAAAATTTTACATTTTGCGTAGAAATTGTTTCCTCTATTGGCTAAACTTTCTTTTTTTAGGATTCATATATTTGATTAAAAATCCTTTTTATTCGGATTAAAAAAAAGCCACTTTTTATCAATTTCTTATTTAAGTTAAAAATGTCAAAAAATCATACTTTTATATTTGTACCATCAATGTTGCTCTGTTTATTTATAATATTTTAAATTTTTATTATTGTGATAAAATTTTTTTTTAACAAATAGACTTATTTTGCATTCTTGAGTGTAAAAAATGGTTCTTCCATGTGGAATCACTTTTCCTCAGCTGAAGCTTAAATTTTTTTACACAATGGATTTCCATATAGTTCAACTTTTAACGAAGCAGTTACATTTTTAACCAAAAATTTATAAGTTAAATTTTCAGTAAAAAAAAAATAATGTTCAAAAAAAAAGTTTTTAGACTTGAATATAGTAAAATTTACTCGATCCAAAAACAATTCGTTTTCAGTCTATTGATTCCAAATTAACTATACTTTTCTAGAATCTCAATAGGGTACGGAGGGGCCGCGTCGGCCAGTTAACAGTCAATGATTTTTCAAAGTTAATACAATTTGGAATTAATCCATTTTTTTCATTTCAAATCTTATATTAATGTTGTATCATAATTTTATAGGTATAAATTATATCTGAATGAAATAATGATTTCATAATTTAAATATTTATACTTTTATCGGCCTTGTCTCTCAACATAGGGTAAACGCGACCGCAGCTATTTATGAAAAACAAATCATCTGAAGATAAGAAAATAGAATGGCTCACTTCTGTGGTATTTTATGTACAGGAAAAATTACCATTAAACATATCTACTAAAAAAAAAGTTTTAATATAATATAAAAAATGAATTAATTTTGATTTTAATAATAAATGATAAATTCAATTTTAATTGAAACAAAAAATTCAAAGCACATGTTTTCATAACATTCTCTATTTTTCTCACTAAATAGTAGAATTTTCAACTAACAAAGATCAACCCTGTACATAAAATGGCGTACTTCAATTTTTAACCAAAAATTGTTTAGTTCAATTTTCAACAAAAATGATGAGTTTTTTAACGAGAACATTAAGTTTCTACTACAAAGACAAATTGTTACCGAAATATATAGATTTCTAACTCAATATTTAAAGCGATAAATAAAAAAGGTGAATTTTCCACTCGAAGAAAACAAATTTTCAACTAAAAAAATGCAATAAAAAATAAAACAGTTCAATTTTCTGTTAATTAGCATCATTAGCCAAAGAAAAAATAATTTTTAACTAAAGTAATGAATCTTAAACCAAAAAAAAAGTTACTGCTTAACAAAGCAATGTAACTTAGTACCAAAAAAAAATTTTGTAACGAAAAATTGAATAGTTGATATTTGATATTTTATTCAAAAGAAATTAATTTGCAACTAAGAAAAATGTCAACCATTAATAAATTAGTTCACTGTTTTTATAAAAAAAATCATTTTGAACCAAGAACAAAATGTTTAACAGAGTACTTAAATTTTTGAACAAAAGAATCCACCCGCCTCGCGGGCGCACATTGTTTACCTTTTTTTAACTTCTAAATGAAATCCCTTCCTCAGTGACCCTCAAAACTTCTATTAACGAGGGTTTGGGGCCTAAAGTTTTGGACCTAAGTTTCATAAACTAATATTAGCTAAAGATTTTCCAATATTATATATATTATTAAACAACAAAACTTTTTAAACAAATTAATTGTTGAAAAAAGTTTTTCTATGATTTTCCATAATCATATGTTTTTTTTAGTTGTATTGCAAGACATTTGATGAACAAATGCAGTCATCAGGCTTTTTAGACAGAAAAATTCGTTTCTTTTCGATGCACATTTTTTTAAATTCGGAACTTCATGATAATTGGAGCAAAATTCATAATTTGTTTATTAATCTTATGATATTTTAAAGAAATCTAATTTAAAAAATGCATTATTCGGGCATTTATCGGCAAAAAATTCAGTTTTTTCAATGCCACTCTTTTCAGATTGGAACTTAATGGGAATTTCAGCAACATTCATAATAAGTTGATAAATTTTATTATTTCTTCAAACAAATTTGATGAACAAATGCATTAATGAGGCATTTGTCTGCGGAAAAATTTATTTTTTTCTGTATCAACAGTTTTAATTAGGATAACGAAAACATAAATTTTTCATCGACAGATGCTCGAATAATGCATTTGTTTATTAAATTTGTTTTTAAAAATCATAAAATTTGTCATCTCGTCATGAATGATGCCGAATTCATTATGAAGATCCCAATTAAAAGTCTGATATCGAAACAAAAAAGAATTGTTCCCTCAACAGATGCCTCAATAATGCATTTGTTTTTAAAAAATCATAAAATTGATAAAAAAATTATAAATTTTGTTGAAATTATCATAAATTTCCGAATTGAAAAAAATGACATCGAAAAAAACCGAACATTTCTGTCGAAAAATGCCTGATTACTGCATTTGTATATTAAATTTGTTTATAATATAAACAATTATAATCAGAAGAAAATTTTTTTATATAATATTGTATGGATTCCATTCTCTTGCAGCATAACTTGAAAAAAATTGTATTTATGGAGAATCGTAGATAAAAATTTTTTAACAAATAATTTGTCGATAACAAATTTTTTTGTATATTCTCAAATATTGTAGTATCTTTAACTAATGCTATTTTAGGCAAGTAAAGTGATTTCAACTATTTTCTTGTTATTCACAAGCACCGAGAACGTCAAAATAGAAAAATGGAAATTTTGTCGTCATATTTGTTTGCTTATAAAAAAATTAAAAACCTAATTAAAAAATCAGGCTGGACAACTCTCTCAGAATTCTTATTAGCTTTTTTTCCAATTTTTTTTATCGAAATTGTTTAAGATTTGTGGGTCGTACTTTCTTCTGAACCAAACAAGTCATTTTAATTAAAAGAATGTAATAAAATTTAATAAAAAAGAAACACTTTTCTTTTCCTGACTTTTGTCCATATCGTGCGTTATTTGGCTTAAAATGTTGATTTTCCTGTGTTTTTTTGGAATTTTGTAAATGCTATAACTCTGGTAAATTTTGGTTTTATAAAAAAGTCATAAGGATAAATTGTTCATCTGTTTGAATACTATGAATATCCGTGCAGAAAATTTTAGAATTTTGAAAAAAGTGGTCTCAAAAATTTTCAAAATACGCTCTCTTTTTGAATTTTTATCCAAAATAGCTGGCAAACAAACTTGACCTTTATTTTAGGATACTAAGAGAGTATACCAAAGGCCAATCCAATCTGTCAATTCTTTCAAAAGTTATTGTGCCTACAAAAAATCATCCATGGACGGACAGAGAGACAGACTGACAGACAGACTCATTCGTAAAAACCTGTATTTCGGATTCAGGGGGTCATAAATCGTGACCATTTAACAAAAAATGGGGTGGGGGGGAGTTAACAAAAAGGATCAATTTTCTAAATAAGAAAATTTTAAACAAAAGAACAGATTAAAATTTTAATAGTTGACGTTTCAACGAAAAAATTCCTTAAATATAAAACAAAGAGAAGAAAAATTTTCAACTAAAAAGAAGAAACTTAAACTGCTAACATTTTGATAAAAAAAACTTGTTTTTTAATTTAGTAAACAATAATGTTATGTTTGTTGAAATTTCGAAGAAATTTAGATAAAAACAATATAATGATAAAGACATTCATTTTTGAGATTATTATTGTTAATATCATAATCAAACTTGATAAACAAATGCATTAATCAGCCATTTTTCGATAGAAAAATTCTCCTTTTTCGATTTCATTTTCATAAATTAGGAACTTTATGATAATTAAAAGAAATCGTAATTTCTTGATTAATTTTATTATTTTTCTAAACAAATTTAATGAATAAATGCATTGCTTGGGCATTTATCGACGAAAAATTGTTTTCTTTTCATCTTAGTCCTTTCAGTTTAAGTTTCTCATTACTTTCATTCTTTTAATACGGCTGCGCTTTCCAGATAATGCATTTGTTTATTTAATTTGGTGTTAAAAAATATAAGATTTATCCTCTAGTTATGAATTTGTTTTAAATTATTATTTATTTTCGCATTAAAAAGACTGACATCAGAAAAAAAGATTTTTTCCGGCGACAGATGCCACAATAATGCAGTTGTTTATTAAAATTGTTTTAAAAAGTCATAAAATTGATCAACAAATTATAGTTTTTTTCTTAGATTCTCATGAAGTTCCTAATTAAGATGCCTTATTTATGCATTCGTTTAAAAACATTATAAGATTTATCAACTGTTTGTGATTGTTGCTGAAATTTTCATGAAGTTATTTAGGGAAAGGACTTGCATTGAAAAAAACGATTTTTCTGCCGACAAATGTTTAAATAATGCATTAGTTTATTAAATTTGTTTGAAAAATTATAAGATTAATAAAAAAATTATGAAGTTATCTGAAATTACCATAAAGTTTCTAATTTAAATAATGACATAGAAAAAAACAATTTTTCAGTCGAAAAATGCCTTAATTATGAATTTGTTTACTAAATTCGTTTATATTATCAACAACAATAATTGAAAGAAGACATTTTTATCATCATATTGTTTTTATCCAAAGTTTTCGCAATGTAACTTAAAAAAAAACCTAGAATTATGAAAAATCGCAAAGAACATTCTTTCAACAAACCTAATTAATTTATAAATTTATTTTGTTTCTTTATTGAATAATATTGGAATATCTTAAACTTATTTTACTCAATGAAACTTGACGATTTCAACAATTTCCATATTATTGACGAACTCCGAGAACGTCAAATAGAAAAATGGAATTTTTTTCGTCATATTTGTTTATTTATAAAAAATGGAAAACCTAATTTGCAAATCAGGCTCAAAAAATCTCTTAGAAATCTTATAGGCTTCTTTAAAATTTTTTGTTGTCCAAATCGCTAAATATTTGTGGGCTGTACGTTATTTTCAACCAAAATGTCATTTCTTTTCCACACTTGAAAAATGTTTGAATAAAACAAATTATTTCTTTGATATGAAATCAAAAAAATCTTGATTTCTTTCGAATATATTTTGGGTGATCCCTTATTTATTTTGTTGATATAAATTTTTCGTTATTTAAAATAAATCTCTCGTTTAATTTAAGTAAAGTTCTCGTTAAATTGAATACATACATATTTTAAAAAAATTAGTTATAAATTTTGTTCAAGTCATCAAAGTCTTAAAATTTAAGTAGTTCCAACACAAGATATATTGCGTCCACTTTTCAATTAATTTTAAATTTTTTAGTAAATTAGAATCCTTAGAATCACATAATACAAAAAAAGATCAATACCGTCAAATCAATCAAAGGAATAATTAATGGAAATTTTAGTTTAGTAATGCAGGGAAACCTGCATGCAGCGCCTTGGGACGCCTAGCGGGACTTCGTTGCACTGCTTTTCATTCTATTTTTTTTTTCAATAAAATAAAGATTTTCATGAATTCAAATAATCCGATTTTGAACAAACTTTTTTCTTGAGTCAATTAAAGCCACAAATTTGTTTCTTGCAATTAAATGTATTCAAACAAATTTTGTTGTTTGATTCAAACTAACATTTTTCCGAATGCACTGCGTATTCAGCAGTGCTGCCACTTCACAGAAAAAGCGAAAGTTAAAATTTACATCGGTTCCAAGTGACAGATTCACCGCAACCAAAATTCACTTTGCCAGATAATCTTTACATGAATCGAAGATAATTTCAGAGTTTTAACCTTGACTGGATAATCTTTTGCCTTATAATCGTATCATTTTGATTCGAGATGTAACGAGAATTACGACGTCAGCGCTATCTATCGTCTTTTAAGATAATTAAATTGGAGAGAAATGGGAATTCCCATCTGTCAGGTGCTTTTTGTGAAATGGAATTAAATAAGTTCTAATTCGTCTACAAGTGTAATTTATTTTGGAGAAGATATATCAGTAAGAGCAAATTTTGTTTCGTTTTTTCTGTTGCTGATGCTAAATGTTTCACCGAAATTTGTTCACCTGAGCATGACGCAGTGGAGGAGATCAGAATTATTTCCTAGCCTCGGTGAAACTTTAGCCGAAATATGTTTAATTTTTAACGCTTGCAAGTCTTACCTGCAACGATTTTCGCTGTTGTTTTTCTGTGTTGTTTAAAATCTGGTCTCCTGATTTATAGTTCGAATTTACTAACACTTTGCCAAATGGCACGTAAATAGCACGTAAATAGCACGTAAACTTTAACAGCGGGGAATTTTACAAGCAACAAAATTTTACCTTAGTTTTTTCTGTGTCCTAGCCCTGCGTTATTTTTTTGCGTTTATCGATTTCCAATTTGCTCTATTCTTCCATCGTAAATGTCCCAAAGGACCTCAAGAAATACAAAAATAATCTCAGAATGAGATCCATAAAGAAATGTATCAGAGTGTGAAATCTGAAAAGTCAAGAGGACCTCCTCAATGCTCATTCCTTCTCTTTCTGAGAATGTCGCAGGTATCTTATTGAATAAGTCGAATAGTGAGGTAATCGAGAATGAGAGTCCGAAAAAAAGGAAGTGTCAGTGGCTACATGTGTCTAGTGTGTGTATCAAGGGACTTAATACAAGGTGGCACATAAGTGCCGCGTAACCACGCGGCGATTTGTCCGGATCAGCGTCAGACTGTAAGCAGATTACGAACTCCCCAAACGAAGTAGCAAAACCCAAAGGTTCCCGTGGCAACTGGATTTGATGGAGGTACTCTATGGGTTTAGTTGTGTGCGGATTGAATGTTCATTCTTGAGGTCTATAGCTCTCTATAGTCTCATAAAGTGTACATGGACCTTATAAGATGACACAGAATGATTGACCGATCTTTCCTGGCTTTCCTGGTCTCCCTCCTATACTCTCATGACCCATCCTTCGGCTTCTGCAGGTTACCGGTTACCAACTTACTACCACAACTCTTGATACCTGCCTGCAACCTTCTAAGTGATAATGTGATCAATTTTGCTGATAAAATTTCTCCGACAGTTAGCACGTCACGAACTGACATATCATGCTTACTACCACAATCTGTTACACAACCCAGTCTTTAAAAATTTAAAACACCATCTACTCGTTTTTAATAATGACAATAGGGAGCCCATTAGTAGCACTATCAGAGGAAAAAGAATCTTAAAATACCCCACGTCAGTGTACAGGAAATAAGTTTTAGAAATAATTTTCGCTTGTATATAAAGTTATAGTCCGAGGTTATCATCTTTTAATCCCAATGCAATCCATTTGCTATCCTATTAGGTGATCCAATTTTTATTTATGGTAATTCACTTTAAAACATAATCCCCTTTTATCTTAGATAATCTACGTGTAAAGCTAGGAAATCCTATTAAAACTCTGGCTAATCCATTTGTAATTTTAGAAAATCCCTTTATAATTCTTAGTAAATAACTTTTTATATAGTTGTAATACAGAGTAATCCGGCTCATGTGGTGCTATTTACATACTTGTAATCCTCGATAATCCACGTGTAATACTACTTAATACATTTGTAAACCTCAGTAATTCACTTGTAATCCAGAGTAATTCATAGTAATTCTATTGTATTCCTGAATAATCCACTTGTAATTTAAAGAAATATTCTTTCAATCCTAAGTAATAAAATTAATCCTCTTGTAACCCTAGTTAATCAATTGGCAATACTTGTGGTCTACTTGTAAATATGGGTAATTCACTTTTATTTTTTATTTTTGTCTAAACAAAAAATTCTTTTTGTTTTTAAATTTTTTTAAATAATTTTTCAAATTTCAATAGGAACATTTTATGTTGGTTGTGCAAACTGGGCCGCTGGATTCTTGATTTCATTTTCAGGAATTCTATTAATTAATTCACTTATGATTTAGAGTCATGTAAAGTAACTCAATTTTATTTCTGGATAATACATGTATAATTCTAGGTAATACACTTGTAAACCTAAGTAATTCTCTTGTAATCCAAAGTAATTTGTGGTAATTTAATTGTTTAGTCAATAATCTAATTGCAATCCAAAGTGATTCACCTGTAACCCTGGGTACTTCACTTGCATCCAGAGTAATTTATGGTCATCGAATTGTACTCCTGAATAATCCACCTGTAATTCAAAGCAATATACTTTCAATCCTAGGTAATACAATTAATCCTCTTGTAATCCTGATTAATCAATTTGTAATAGTTAGTAGTCCACTTGTAATCCTAGGTGATCTACGTGTAAACTTGGGTAATTTACTTGTAATACGGAGTAATGTACGGCAATTCAATTTAATTCCTAAATAGTCTACTTGTAAGTAAAAGTAATATACTTCCAATCCTAAGTAGTAAAATTAATCCACTCGTAATCCCAGTTAATTAATTTTTAATACTAAAAAATCATTTTTTTTCTTTTCTTTTTTAGAATCTTTATTTAATCTCTTTTTAAATTGAAATAGGAACATTTCATGGTAGTTATCCAAATTTGGTCGTTGAATTCTTGGTTTTATTTTCAGGGGTTCTGCACATTAATTCACTTGCGATTTAGAGTAATGTGTAGTAATTTAATTTTATTTCTGGATAATCCACTTGTAATTCAAAGTAATATACATATAGTGCTTTGTAATAAAATTAATCATCTCATAATCCTAGTCAATCAATTCGTAATACTTGATGATCCACTTGTAATCTTAGTTTTTCGTCTTGTAACCCTGGGTAATTTACTTGTTATCCAGAGTAATACAATTAATCCCCTCATAATCCTAGTTACTCAATTTGTAGTAATTGGCGATCCACTTGTAATCATAGGTGATTTACTTCTAGCCCCAGGTAATTCACTTCTATTCCTACATAAGCTACTTGTAATCCTAGCAAATCCACATAAAAGTCTAACTAATCCATTTTTAATTCTATACAAACCCGTTATGATTCTACATAAGTAACTTTTTATATAATTGTAATTTAGATTAATTTGACTAATGTAGCACTATAAACATATTTGTAATCCACCATAATACACGTGTAATCTTGGCTAATTTAATTGTAACCCTGATTGAATCACTTGTAAACCATAGTAATCTAAGTAATCCAAAGTAATGCTTTTTTATCTCAGATAATCCACATGTACACCTAGGTAATCCGCTTTAAACTCTCAATAATCCAATTGTAATCTTAGAACAAACCGTTATTATTCTAGACAACAAATTTTTTATATGCTTGTAATTCATAGTAATCTGGTTATTGCACTGCTATATACAAATAAATACTTGTAATCTTGGATAATTCACGTCTAATCTACGGTAATATACTTGTAACGCTAAATAATTCTCTGGTAAACCAAAGTAATTTATGGTAATTGAATTATATTCCTGAATAGTCCACTTGTAATTTACAGCAATATACTTTTAATTCGAAGCAATACAATTAATCCTCTTGTAATCCTAATTTTTCAGTTTGTGATACTTGGTAATCCACTTGTGATCCTAGCCTACATATTTTTAACCCTGGATAATTCACTTGCAATCTGGAGATATATAGAATAATTAAATTGTATTCCGTGAAAATCCACTTATACTCCAAAGAAATATACTTTTAATTCTAATGAATACAATTAAACTTTTCGTAATCCTAGTTAATCAGTTAGTAATACTTGGTAATCCACGTGTAATCCTAGATGATCTACTTTTAACCCTGGGTGATTTACTTGTAACCCTGGGGAATTAACTGGTAATTCAGAGTAATGCATGGTAATTGAATCGTGTTTCTGGATAATTTAATTGTAATATAAAGTAATATCGTTTTTCGTCCCAAGCAATACAATTATTCCTTTTGCAATCCGTATCAATCAATTTTTCTTTAAACTCTGGACAATTCTTTTGTAATCCTCGATAAGCTTCTTTTAACCCTACAAAATATACTTAAAACCCTAGGTAATCAATTTGTAATCCTAGTAAATCTCCTTCTTTCGTTGAAAATTTACATTTCGTCCGTTTGTAATCTACATGTAATTCAGAATAATCCGGTTAATGTAATGCAAGTCGGTTGCAATCCTAGGCAATCCGCTTGTGACTCTAGATAACTCACTTGTAATCCAGAGAAATTCATACTAATTTAATTTTATCCTGGGATAATTCACTTGTAATCCTAGGTGACTCACTTCTAACCCTAGGCCTGGGTAATACATTTTTATATCAAGGTAATTAATTTTTCATCTTCGGTAATCCATTTGTAATCTATAGTAATCATTGTAATAATAGGCAATTCATTTTAATCGTGAGTAACACAATTGTAATCTACTTGAAATCCTAGGTAATCCGCTTATAATCCTTCTTAATTATCTTGTGATCCACTTGTAGTACACTTGTATTCCAAGGTAATTTACTTGTAATCTGCTGTAATTTATTTCTCACGTGAGGCATCCACGTAAACCTAATGTAATCCATTTGTAATCCTAGATTATCTACTTTTTATCTATAGGCAATTCAATAGTAAACCGAAGTAATCTACATAATCCAGGGTAATCGACTTTGATCTTAGAGAATCCAATACCACCCTAGACAATCTGATTGTAATCCTTGGTAATCGAATTAATCCACGTTTAATCATAGGTAATCTGCTTGTGATCGGAAGCAATCCTCTTTTAATGTTAGATAATCCACTTTTAACGCTAGTAAATCCACTTTGCATCTTAAACATCTAATGATTCATTTGTAATCTAGAGTATCAGAGAAATGAAGGGAAATCCATTCTGAATCGTGGGTAATCCACTTCTAATCTACTTAAAATCCTAGGTGCTCTACTAGTAATCCTATGGAATAATCTTATGATCTACTTGTGCCCCACTTGTATTACTAGTTTATCCGTCTGTAATCTGCCGAAAAATATTTGTAATCTGACTCCTGCAAGTAATCCTAGTGTATTCTATTTGTAATCCTAGGTTTTCTGCTTGTTACGCGCGGTAATTCACTTGTAAACCGAATTAATCTAAATAATCCAGGGTAATCCATTTCTAATCTTTGATAATCCAATCTCACTCTGAACAAACCATTTATATTCCTGAGTTATCTAATTAATCCACATGTAATCACGGGTGAATCACTTTTAATTTACAATAATTCACTTGTTAATCGATGCAATTTAAGTAATCCAAGGAAATTCACTTGTAATCACGTGTAAGATACTCGTAACTTTAGGAACTTCACTTTTACCCTGAGTGATCCAATTAATTCACTTGTAATACTAGGTAATCCCCCAGTAATCCACTTAGAATTCTAGGTAACCTACTTGTAACCCTGAGAATTTCATTTGTACTCCTGGGTAATTTTCTTATAGCATCAGTTAATTCCTTTGCTTTCCGCGATAATCCAATTATAATCTATAGTAATCATAAAAATGAAGGGCAATACATTTTTAATCGCAGGTAATCTGCTTGTAATTCTTCTGTAATCTATTTGTAATCCTAGGTAGTCCACTTGTAATCCTAGATAACTATCGCGTCATTCGCTTGTATTCCTAGGTAATCCACCTGTAATCTGCATAAATGCATAATCAGTGTGTAATCCTAAGTAATCCACTTATCCTTAATCCTAAATAATCAGCCGTAATCCACCTACACTGAATTGCATTTTCGTTTGATTTTTTTTTAAGTTCAAAATTCATCAAATAGAGGTTGATACTGTGAAAATTTTCAGAGAATATTTACTTAGATAGTCTGCCCTGTGGCCGCGCTTTAGAAAAAAGAAATATACTTTTTTTCAATCTAATGTTATTTACTTCAATAAACTGTATCCCGAAAAAAATATATACAAAAAACTAAAAAAAAATTAATTTTCAATTGTAATCAATAAATAATCAATTTTCACCAAACATTTCGCTTGTAATTCTAAGTAATCCACTTGTAACCCTGGGAAATTAAATTGTAATCCTTTGTAATCGAAGATGATCTAGTTCTAATCCTAATATGTAATCCTAAGTAACACACTCGTAATTCACATTTTTTCTCTATTGATTTTTTTAGATTGATTTTAATATCAAGAATATATTTGATAATAATCTGCCCTGTAGCCACGCTTTGGAGAGAAGAGAGATATTTTTTTCCATCTAAGGTTATTTATTTGCATCAACTTTACCCAAAAAAATTTCATTATTTTTTCATACATTACATTTTCATTACATTCAAGATTAAAATTTTTTTCTCGACGATATTTAAATACAAAAAAGTTGTTCTAATCCGATTTTCCAATCGTAATCAATAAATAATCAATTATAGCTTTAAAATCGAAACTTAGTACTTGTAATCCTTAGTAATCTATTTGCAACTTTGTATAATTTGCCTGTAATCCAGAGAAGTTTCTTGCGATAAAATTGTATTCCTGGATAATTCACTTGTAATCTAAGCAAATCCAGTTCTGATCCTAGATAATACAATTATTACTATTTTAATCCTAGTTCATCAATGCTTCACACTTGGTAATCCCAAGTAATTAATTTGTAATCCCGGGTAATCCATCGGCACTCGACCGTATTTTTGTTGGAAATTTTGGAAAAAGTTCAATATTCACCAAATGGAGGCAGATTTGTTGAAAATTTGCCAAGAAAATGTATTTAAAACCCCACTAAGCGTTATTTACTTCCATAAACTTCACCTTAATTTAAGCTTTTTTCCAATATCCAAAAAAGAAAAAAATTACAATTTAGGAATTTTTCTATCGACTTTCCCAATAGTGAGAGATTTAAAATATTTTTAAAAATTGAAAATTGACATTTTTAATTCGATCAATTTTAAAATAGAAATAGAAATGTACAAAAAAGGCAAAATTTAAAAAAAAATCTGCCCGCCACGCTGGCATATTCTCGTCGCGCGCTATGCGCGCAGCTAGCTGTACTCGCGAGTTAGAGCGCGCCTAGGGCACGCGACTGTTTTTTCTCGCGCTTCGCACTCAATGGTGTATTTATCTCGCGCTACGCGCTCGGTCTTTATATTTTTGCACATTCTTGCGCATACCTTTTAAAATTAAGACTGAAAACATCCACCGTTCTAATTTTGTGATTGTGAATTCTCTCTTTTTTTAAAAAAAACTTAACTCGAGAGTTTGAGCGCACGTACGACGCACGACTGATGGCTCTTGCACTCCGCGTTCAGTCCTTGTATTTCATCCGAATTTGTGCACAGACCTTTTAAAATCAAAGGTCAACTGATATTTATCATTATTATTTTAATATTTGTTTCTTACTTTGCTTTAAATTATATTTGAAGCTGCGCGGAAACATGTATCATTTCAATAAATTTACAATTCATAATACGCATGAAAATGGAAACATACTCATTTTTATCTCCTTGTTTTTATAATTTTTTTTTTATTTTCTTAATCTTGTTTGTTACGATTAAAAAAACTACTGCGCATTTGGATAGGGTCTAATACAGAAAACTATATAGGACCCTATATAGGGTCCTATACAGGTTCCTGTATAGGACCGTATATAGAATTCGATGTCCTCTTTCGTCTCCTGTGTCCTTTTTCCAAAAACTTAATTTTTTTTTCAATCTCATTTTTTACGATTAAAAGAAAAATTACTCGTCCTATCCAAAAATGATGAGTAAGAAATTTATAGAATTTTTTGGGAGAACAACTATTGTCTGTCCATTTTAGTTCGTACCTTGCGTCGTTTTTTCAAAAAAAAAATAATTTTTTATTTTGAATGTTATTTTTTACGATTAAAGCAAAACCTACATATCCTATCAAAAATTATTTATGAAACATTTGAATGAGTTTTCGTTATTTTTTGGAAGAGGAACTTTTGTCTATTTATTTTTTTCATAGCTTCTGTCGTTTGTCAAAAAATTTATTTTTTTATTTTTTTGGTTTTTTACGCTTTTTGTCTATTTTTCTCATAGCTTGTGTCGTTTGTCAAAAAAATCATTTTTTATTTGTGTTGTTTTTTACACATAAGACAAAAACTGCGCACCCTATAAAAAATAATGATTAAAAATTTACAGCTCTTTTTTAGATAAAACCGTTTTGTCTAATTTTTTTGTAGATTGATCTTCAGTCAACAAATATTTATTATTTTATTTTCAATGTTGTTTTATGCGACTAAAAACAAAAAGTACGGGTCCCATCGAAAAGTAATTTACAACCAATTTTCAGATATTTTCACGTTGCGTAATTTTAGATTATTCAATTTTTACGTATTTTGCATAGTTTGACCAAAAAATGGAGTTTTTGGATTTTCACTACTTTTTGTACGATCAAATTTTGAATTTCCAATTTATCAAACAAATTTAAAAAGTTGTTATGATAATCTTGTAGGTCTTTCAAAAATCAACGTCTTTCTTTTCTTGACTTTTTTCATATCATGCGTTGTTTGGCTTAAAATGTTCATTTTATTTTGTTATTTTTTTGGATTTTGAAAATTCTCTAACTCTGATCAGATTTTTTTTACAGAAAAAGTTATAAGGATAAATTGTTTGAGTTTCTGAGTTCTACGAATAACCGTACATAGAATTTTCAAATCTTGAAAAAATTTTATTTCAAAAGTTTTGAAAATGCGCTCACTTTTTGAATTTTCATCCAAAATAGCTGGTTGAAAAACTCTTTCTTTCTTTCTAGGAGTAAAAAAGTGTGCCAAAGCAGAATCCAATCTGATCATTTTTTCGTAAGTAATCACGCCTACAGAATACTGACTAAAGACGTAAGACTACAGACAGACACCATCCTAAAAATCGTTTTTTCTGACTCAGGGGGTCTCAAAATGTGAAGATTTGATGAAAACCGATAAAAGAAATTTTACATTAAACTAATAACTTCTCATTAGGATGAGAATATAAAAGTACAAAAAAATGTTTAAAAACAATGAAAAATAAAATATTTGTTTGAAATGGTATTTTTTCGATTTGAAAAAGGGAATGGTGAAGTTCTGTTGCATCCTCTCTCCCTTCCCAGTTTTATGATTTTTTCCACAAAAATTGTCAGAATTATTTTAATGTAAAATTTATGATAAAAAAGTGTTGTCTATTCATGCATAAACTTTCAATTATATGAATAAAAAAAAATTTTCTGTTAAAAACAGATGTTTTAAATACGAGGGTAGTTCAATAAGTCCTTAGAATGACCAACAGATGGCGCGCGAATCGCTCCAAATCATCTGTTTTCAGTCAGCACCACTCCCGACTAGATATATGGTGCAGTCACAGTCCACATCTTCTGAGTTTACGTGTTTTTATAACCAATTGAAAAAAAAATTGTTCGTTAAGAAAAATGAAAAAAAAACGAGTTCAGAGCGGTAATAAAACATTTTCATTTAAAGGGTTTAACTCCATATGAGATAAAAAATGAATTGGACTCAGTTCATGGCACATCTGCCCCTGCCTTAGCAACGATTTATAACTGGGTAAATGAATTTAAGCCTGGTCGTACATCAATAAGTAACGAACCACGTTCAGGAAGGCCCGTAGAAGCAAGTACTCCCGGAATCATCAATAAAATCCACGATATGGTGTTGAAGGATAGAAGATTAAAAGTGCGTGAGT
>NC_046665.1:104417136-104421557 GCF_010883055.1 Belonocnema kinseyi | reverse complement strand
TTCGAATTGGTCGAACACCCACCGTATTCACCAGATTTAGCCCCCAGTGACTTTTTCTTATTTCCAAACTTGAAAAAATGGCTCGGGGGACAGAGATTTCCAACGAAGACGTCATTGCCTCTGTAAGTGCCTATTTTGAGGAACTTACGAAAACGCACTTTTCTGAAGGATTAAAGAAACTTGAAAAGCGATTGATCAAGTGTATAGAGCTCCAAGGAGATTATTTTGAAAAATAAAAAAAAATTTACCCAAAAAAAATTGTTTTTATACTTCATTCTAAGGACTTATTGAACTACCCTCGTATTATGAATTAGCATATAACTTCCTAACTCTTCAATAAATCGTATTAATATTATAGGTTAATCGATTTACCTCAAATCAAGAAATCTTTTCCGTTCTCGCATCAATTTTCATCAATGTAGCTCTAACCGTTTTCACGTTATCGGGTTCACATCAAAATATGACAACCAAACACATACACAAAAGTCCTCACATGCACACAAATTCAGACCATTTCTTAAAACATTTTATAAGACATCATTAAACTAAGGAATGTTTAATTAAATTGACTTAAAAAATCCCGAAAATGTTACCATTACAATACTTCCTCGCTGGGGCAGCAAAAATAAGAAAAATATAGAAAAGCATTGTTTTTTCAAGATTATAAATTTTTTCTTCACTATCTCTAATTGTGAAAAAGTTCTTCGCATCCGATTTCCAGTTGTAATAAATAAAAAATTAATTTTCGCTTTGAAAGTGAAACTTGTCACTTGTCCGGAAGCAAAGGGGGAGGAGGAAGTGTGTGTACACACGTGTATGTTTAAACCACAACATAATATCTCCTAACAAAGGTCCTTTCACCCTACCCACTCCTTTATGTTATGAGATGATTGACGGCCGTTGTTCGGTGCCGCATGAATTTTTCAATGTGGTCTCACATATTTATATGGCATGTAGATATTTCGAACAGTCAGTTAGACATTTCGTAAGAAATAAAGTCAGTAAAAAATAAATATGGGGATATGTGATATAATTCCTAGATAAAAAGAGGATTATTTAAATTTTTTAAATTCCTTCATATTGATATTTATTTAAATGGATGAAAACTGAAAATAAAAAGCTTGAATTATTCGATTTTGAATTTAGTGAAAAAACTGTATCTCGGATCAACATAAAATATCTTTTCCTATTCACATTAATTACAATAAGTGTGAAAAAAAATGATTTGGGAGATTATGAAGTAGGCTTGTATTTAATAAAAATCTTTTGATATGAAAAGCACTTACGATATTTTGTAAATTAAAATAATAATTAGATCTACTTTTCGAGACTCGAAATATTAAAATAAAAGTTATATTATTATCATTTTTTATGATATAATTAATTAAATTTTAACATATATATATAATATTTATAATAATTAATTTAACATATAATTAGCGGAATAAAGAAATTGCCGGAATTATTTATCATAGAGCATTAAAGTACACCTTAAATAGCTATCTAATTTTTTATTTTTATCTTATTAATTGAATATACTTTTATTAAATAATAATAATTTTATGTTATATATTTTAAAAGTCTAATTTTCCAGTAAAAAAAATAAATTTCTGCAAAAGTGTTGGATTTTTAAACAGATATTATGAATTTTTCACCAATCAGTTAAAATTTCAATACTTGAAACAACGGATGTGAGGCCAGTTTTTAAAATTTTTTGACCAAATAATAAAATCTATAAACTAAAAAAATTAATTAAAAATTAAAGATGACCTAGTTAAATTTTCATTAGAGAAAATATTTTTAAAAATGGCATGTGCAATTTCCAAGCCAAAAATATTAAGTTTCTACAAGAAATCTAATTTTATACTCGAAAATATGAATTTCTAACAAAAAAGTTAAGTTTAAACCATGCATCCAGTTGGATTTTTGACAAAATAGTTAAGTTTTTAGTCAAAACATTAATTTTTGTCACAAATAAAACTAATTCACAACACAGAAGATTAATTTTCTATCAAAAAAGACCAATTTTCAATTAAATACATACATTTTTAGCCAAATACTTTAATTTTTAACTTAGAAGATATTTTTACCACAAAAAGGAATTTTTAACAAATTACATAAAGTTTCAACGAAATAGTTCGAACAATGGATGTGGTTCCCGTCAAAATTTTGTTTAATTAATTTTCGTTTTGTTTCTAAAAATGTTGAATTATTCAGTGGAATTTCTAAACAAAAAAAGATTAATTATGAACAAAATACGGTGGAGTTAAATTTTTATTTAAAAAAATGAAATTTTAATAATAAAAAAGAACGAATTTTGTGCTGAATTTTTAAGGGAAAAGGGTAAAAAATGCACTAAAATTTATAAGTTTTTGACTTTGAAAATTAAAGTTTCAACCAAAAAGATTAATTTTCTATCACAAAAAATGAAATTTCAAATAAATTACATAAACTTTCAACGAAATAGTTTGAGCAATTAATGTGACACTAGTCAAAATTTTATTTAATTAATTTTTAATTTTTATTGTTTTTCCCTAAAATTGTTAACTAAATAGTGTAATTTTTAAGTTAAAAAGAACAATTGCAAACCTAAAATAGTATAGATGAATTTTTATTTAGGAGAGGAAGATGAATTTTCTACAAAACAGTGAAATTTTTTACAAAAATATTAATTTTCAACTAATCAGTTGAATTTCCAACGAGATAGTTGAAATTTTCTACCAAGCGGTTAAAAATGTCAACCTGGAATATGAATTTTCAAGAGAAAAAATCAACTTTAAACAAATCAGATGAATTTTTAACAAAACAATTTAAATTTTCAGAAAAAAAAATAATTTCTAATATATAAAAAACTTTTAGGAAAGGAGTTAGACTTTCAATACAGTAATGGAATTTTCGAGGTTAAAAAAATTAATTTTTAATTAAGAATGTACTGGTTAATATTTTAACAAAAAATTATTTTAATTTAAATAAAAAACCTTTGAATGTAGTCAAGAAAAATAAACTTTCAACTAAATACTTAAGTTCTTAACTAAAAAAGAATTATTTTTAACCAAAAGTTTGAATTGTTAACCAACAAATTTATTTTTACTAAAAAAGATAAGATTTAAACAAAATATATAAATTATCAACCAAATAGTTCAACATTTAATCAAATTGTTGCATTTCCAGCCAAAAAATACGAATTTTCTACAAAACAGATGAAGTTTTTGCAAAAAAGTTAATATTCAATTTAAACGAATTAATTTTCATCCATACATTTTTAACGAAATAGGTGAAAGAAAGTCCTACAAATACCACATGAATCTTCAACCACATAACAAATTTTTAGTAGAGATAGAAGAAAAATATCAATCAAGTTCTTGAATTTTCAAACCAAACGGACCACTTTTTAATAAAATAGTTAAGTTTAAAAAAAATTAATATAAAAGTTAAAGTTCAACAAACTAATTACATTTTTTACACTAATTTCTAACCGTCTCCGTGGCCTACCATCAATAAATTAAAGAACTATGAAAAATAATTTACAGTGATTAAATAATGTATTAATAATAATAATTAATGGAGAAAATTATAAGTCATTATTTACGTGAAATTGAATAAAATTAATAAAAATAAATCATTCATTATAATTAATAAATTTATTTTAATAAATACCAACTTAATTATTAATAAATAAAAATGAAAGTAAAATAAAAATAAATTTGAAAAATTAATTACACTAAATAAAATAAATACTTACTATTCAAAATGTTTTATTGGAACTCTGAATAGAACTTTTTCTTTAAATTTTTTAAAATTTATTATTTTAAATTAAAACGTTGCAAATATTTAATAAATACCGCAAAAATGTAATTAAGAAATTAATTGTATAGTACAGGATTTCGAAAACCTTATAAGAAATTTAAAGGATTTTATAGAATTTAAAAGGCTTTGTGGTGTTTTTAATGATTCCAAAAGACTATAAAATGTAAAAAAATATATTTCAAAGGCATTTTAGAGGATTTTAAGTGAATTTAAATAATATTTACAGATTTAAAGTAAATTTATGGAAATTTATAACATTTTAATGGGTTTCACGGAAATTATTTTAAATAATTGAATAAATTCATTGGTTTTGAAAGATAAAATTCGATTTTTAATCTTCCAAAGCTTTTGCAAAGTTTTTATATTGAAAAAAAAAAATAATTTTATGAAATTTAAAGTGATTCCAAGAAATTTTAATAAAATTGAATAATTTAAAGAGATTTTAAAGGATTTCTAAAACCTAAAAATATTTCAAGGTATTTCGAAAATTTAAAAACTTTTTTTCAGATGTTGTGAGAAAACGCTATGCAATATTTTATGAAATGATGAGAGAATTGAACAAGTTGATAAGTTCGTATACCTTGGTAGCTTATTTACTAGGGACGGGAAGATAG
>NC_046665.1:104408407-104417036 GCF_010883055.1 Belonocnema kinseyi | reverse complement strand
CAACCTGGGTCGGAGCAGTGTTGCGGAACGAACGTGTTATTTACATAAATAGCACGAGAATTCTGGATCAATCTGAAAAATCTCTATCCCATCCACACACTGTTCCTTTCCCCTGCCGAGTGAGTCACGCCTACCCCGAAAGGGAAATGGCTTAATAATGTAATAATAATATTTAAAACGATTTCAAAGGAATTTTTAAGAGATATATGTAATATAAAGAGATTTGAAAATATTTCAGGGAAATTCAATGCATTTCAAATATCTCATGCAGATTTGGAAAATTTTCTTCAATTGAAGAAGATTTGGAAGCATTTCATGTAGGATTTATAAGATTTTATATTTTGAAAGATTTAAAGGAATTTCCGAAATTTTGCAACATTTCCAAGTATCAGAGAGGTTTTTAGGGAATTTCCAGCGACTTGAATGAATGTTTTTTGTAATTTTATACAATTTTAGAATCTTTTAATGGATTTTGAATATTTTATTTACAAGAATTGAAGGAATTAATAGGATTTCGATGAATTGAAGATATTTTCCAATATATTAAATTATTTCCAAATATTTTAGATTTTTAAACAGATTTTATAATATTTAAAACGATATTAGGAAATTTTTAATAGAATTCTGGAATTGGAATTTAAAATATTTTAGGCTATTTTAAAAGAGTCCAAGCAATTTTCAAAAGATTTAATGATTTTAAGATATTTTAATAAAATTGTCATGCTATTTAGGATTTCTAAGAATTTCTAAAGATATGCAACATTTTATTAGCCCTTTAAGATTTTAGAATATTTCACAAAATTACATGGGATTTAAACGGATTTTATCGTATTTCCCATTAATTCTTATTTTCGTTATGTTTTTTAATTAGAATTTAATTATACAGCTTAATTTTAATGAAACGTGAATTAGTTTCTTATTTTTGTGTTTATTTATTTAAAGTACAGGATTTTAAATCATATTGTGATTACACAACATTATAATAAAAGTGAAATATAACTTTAAATTTATTTAAAATTATTTCCATATTTAAAAATAAGCAAAATATTAAATACATTTAGTTGTTGAACTAAATTCATTTGTTGCAAATACCTCTTCTGCAACCGAGTTACAAAACTATGAAATTCTTAGCCCGGATCAAATCACCAGTTATAACTTTCTAGCGCTCAAAGTAGAGAGTCTTCTTTCCGCTTAAATTTAATAGACTGCCAGGGTCCCTCCACTATAAGCGCCAAAAAGTTATAAATTATTTTTTTTCGAATAGAAAACCGTGTTACCGGATAACACTATTTGAGAGCCTGAATAAAAACCCGATTATAACTTTCCGGCACTCAGAGTGGAGAGACCCCTTACAACTTGAATTTAAGCGACGTTTATGGCTTATCTCGCCCTGGGCGCCAGAAAGTTATTACTTATGTCTTTTTAAATAATAAAACTGTGTTACCAGATAACACTATTTGAGAGCCAGGAGAAAAACCCGTTCATAACTTTCTGGCGCTCAGAGTGGAGAACCGCCTTTCCGCTTGAATCTAAGCGACGTTCAGAATCTCCCCCCTCCCCACTCAAGGTGCCAGAAAATTATAATTTATGCTTCTCCTAATAATAAAACCATGTTACCAAATATCACCATTTGAAAACCCGGATGATAAAACGGTTATATCTCTCTGGCGCTTTCAGTAAAGAAACTCCTTACTGCTTTAATTTAAGCCACATTCAGAGTCCCTCCTTCCACTGGAGGCGCCAGGAAGTTATAATTAAAGTTTTTTCAAATAATAGCATCGTGTTACTGGATAACACTATTTGAGGATCCCGATAAAAAACCGTTTATAACTTTCTGGTACTCAGAGCGGAGAGACTCCTTTCCGCTTTAATCTAAGCGACGTTCACGATCTCCCCCCTCCCCTAATGAAGGTACCAGAAAATTATAATTTGGCTTCTTCTAATAATAAAATCATGTTACCGAATACCACTATTTGAGAACCCAGATGATGAAATGGGCGCTCTGAGTGAAGAAACTCCTTTCTGCTTTAATTTAAGCGTCATTCGAAGTTCCCCCCCCCCCCCCCCCTCTAGGCGTCACAAAGTTATAATTTCAGTTTTTTTCGAATAATAGCATCGTCTTATTGGATGAAACTATTTAAGATCCCGGATAAGAAACTGGTCATAACTTTCTGGCGCTTAGAGTGGAGACACCTTCCTGCTTTAAATTAAACGACATTCAGGATCCCTCTTATACTAGGCGCCAGAAACGTACGCATGATTCTTTGAATATTAGAACTATGCTACAGTATGACGCCATTGCAGGGTCCGAATCAAAAAACCTGTATTACTTTTTGGCGCGTAGATTGGAGAGACCCCTTACCGTGTGAATTTAAGCGACGTCCAGTACCCCCCCCCCCCCTCAATCGCTTGGCGTCAGAAAGTTGTAATTGTTTTTTTGATCCGGTCCCTCGATTTTTTGTGCGATTTTTTTACTTCTAAATAAGTTATTTTGCTCAAATAAATCAACTTTACGTGTAATTAAACTTAGAAGTCTCGAAGTATTTTGAATACCCTAAACTATTATTAAATTCAAATTCTTATAGATCTTAAGATTTTTTTAAATAAAATTTTTGGAATAAATCAAATTTATTTTGATACAAAGCAAAATAACAAAAATTGGCAGATCGACAATTATTGGAGAAAAAAGGCTTAATAAAATTCTGTAATTAAGAAATTTATTAATTTTAATATTAAAATTTTCATTTTTACTTATATTGGACTTAAATTTCAATGTAAAGAATTTCTTTTCTTTTATCTTTTATTTTTGTCCCCTTTTAACAACTACATGGTTTTTTAATAAAAAAAATTGGCAACAGTCGTAAAGAAGAAGGAAGCAAACCAGTCTAATTCGAAACAATTCAAAACTCTAAACAACTCTTTGAAATTCGCCGCTCTGCATTCGGGAAATATAATACCAACACACAATTCGAACCTGAAACGACTTTCAAACCATTCCTCTGAAAACTGAGTATTCATTTGAAGCCTTTGAGATGTTTTTTTAAATATTTGAATATATTTAATTTTTTCATAATTTATATATTTAGTTTACATTAGAAGATAAAAAAATAAATATACAAAATGTTTGTATTTCCTTCTACCTATTATCTAAAATAATAGCATAAAATTAAATTGTTTAAAAATTTGTTATCTTCTTTGAAGTCTAATGACTTTTTAATAATAGTACCGATACACAGTGGGTAAAAGATAACTTGTTTAGTTTAAAATAACATACAGTGCCCAGATATTGACCAATTGGGATAAAAATAATTTTAAAAAAGGCTGATAAAGTTTCAAAAAACGTGTTAAGTTTGCAAGTTTTCAATTGTTCTCTAAATAAAAAAATTTGAAAAAAAATGCAATTTTTTCTATTTGAAATTCCCCGTGCTCGCAAAAAATTTTAATTACTTAAAAATATTCCATCATCATATAATAAAAAAAAATGTTTATAACAAATTATTTGTTGGAAGTGTGTTTTCTATCTTTTTAAATTATTTCACGTTTTTTAAGTTATGTAGCAAGAAATATGGATACCAAAAATGTCATAATGAAAAAATTTATCTTGAAATTTTTATTGTTAATATTATCAAGAAAGTTAATAAACAATTATATTATTGAGGCATTCGTCGATAGAAAAATTAGTTTTTTTGAATGTCAGTGTTCTTTAACTAGGAACTTCATGATAATGTCAGTAATATTCATAGTTTGTTGATAAATTCTACGATTTTTTAAACAAGTATAATAAACAAATGCATTATTCGGGTATCAATTGACGGAATTTTTTTATGTCAGTCCTTTTATATGGGAACATCATCGTAATTTCAGTAACATTAAGTTGAAGAATTTGATAATGTTTTTGAACAAATTTAATTTAAAAAATCATTATGTAAACACTTTTCGACAGGAAAACTCGTTTTTCAAATCTTAATCCATTTAATAGAGAGCTTTACAATAATTTCAGCAAAATTTTTTCTTTTAACAAATTTAGTTAAGCCATGTACTATTTGAGCATTTTTCGACGGTATTTTGTTAATCAAATTTGTTTTAAACCATGATAAAAATTTATCAACAAATTAGGAATTTTTGTAAAATTATCATGAGGTTTCTAATTAGAAAAAAAACTGACATCGAAAAAAAAATAATTTTTGTATCGACAAATGCCTAAATAATATATTTCTTTAATAAATTTGTTAATAATATAAGCAAGAAAAATCTTAAGAACAATTTTGTTCTCTATAATATTGTTTCCATCCAAATTTTTTGCAGCATAACTTAAAAAAAATACACCAGTTTCTTCAAAAATTAGAATGCTTTGGTTGACTAGTCAACCACTTTGCTGAAAAATCATTTTTGGTCTGTCTGAAAATTACGTTTTTTACATTGAAATTTGAATATTCCAATTATGGTTGCAAATTGATTTTTTTATTTAAAAATTTGTATTTTTTGTAGAAAATTAATCGGGCCCGGTCGATACTACACATATCGGATCTATATGGGGTATGAAGTCTGCACTTTTCGCGTAAACGTCGAGTCTACACATTTAAGTCTACACTTGCAAGTCTCCACGCTTACCCGTGCAGAAATTCCAATTTGGATCTGATCGGAGCCAGATCGGGCAGAATTTTGCCCAAATCAGGATATTTAGATGGGGCCAGACTCGAAATGAAACGCGATGTCCGATCGGGGCCCAAGCGCTGCGCCCAGAGATAACCATGCCTGGCCCCGATCGGGCCCATGTTAATTTATTTTTCTTATTCTTAATTTAAAAACATTCTTAAATAAAATAATATTAAAATCGAATATATCACATTCTTAACTGAAATTTGAGAATATAAATATCAGGTTATCTAACAGATCGCGATATGAAAAAATTGGAGTTATTCAGACACTTTTTTCGAGCAAACGGAAAAAGTCAAACGACGCAATATAACAGCCAGCATTTGTGTATGATAAACCATTTAAGTATTTTGCAATATATTTTTAGTTTTAATTTCTAAATTGAAGTTGCTTTCAATTTCTATATTGAACTTAATTGTGGAAAGTTATTTCGAAATAAGTGGATTATAATATCGCACTGGCTCTGAAAGTTATTTTTACACACGCAAATATAAATAGGAAGGTTGTATTTACATTCCGATTGTATCAAATCACCTAAAAATACGTGAAAATAAATATGCTTATGACGTCATTGTTGATCTGATTCGTTTTCACATTCAACTCATGGAATATTACTTTTGCTACTTTTCTTATAAATAAATAACCTTATTTTGAGGTTAGGTTTCATCTTAACCTTCTTAATGAATTTACTTATTACAGTCTTAAACACGTAATTCAGGAATATTTTGAAGTATACTTTACCTACGCACTCGTCCTGTGCTCAATTTTGGAATTTTTTCCCACTTATTTTGTCATTTTTACAGATAATAATTTAAATATTTTTGACGCTTGACACTTTACATTGAAACTTGGGCGATTTGGAGTCAACCCACTTTAGTCCCCGAAATTAATTGAGCGCCATCTACTGGCAAGCTTGGCTATTAAGCCTGGATCTAGAGGGGGCCAAATTTAATAACCACAAAATGGTGTGCCCGATCTGGCCCAAATCGAAAATAAGGCAAACATTTGGCAATTTCTGCACGAGTAACTACAACTTTTTATAAATGAATTTATTAAAACTGTACACATTAAGCTGTACACGCTAAAACTCTGCACATTAAACTCTGCACACTAGCCTCGAATATTAAATTCTACACAAAAAACTCTTCACGTTAAACTCTACACATTAAACTCTACACATTATATACAGTCAAGATATAAATTTAGCTGATAAAAAGGCCTACAAATTAAACTGGACACATCAATGTCTACATGTTAAATACAAGAAGAAACTATGCACATTGAACTCTACACTTTTAAACGTACACTAGGGTGGCTCAAAAACCCTTTTTTTAAGGGCAAAGATCCAGCCAATTTCAATTCAAATCCCTAAAAAAGAAATTCCTTAATTGTTTATTTATTTTTATTCTTAATTTTAACAGGTGCTGGTTTTGACTTGAAGCTTCTTCATGAAATCGACCTTTTGGACACTGTATTCTGGTATTTTTTCATTTAAAACTACTAATATTGGTCTAGTGGAATATTTATTATCATCGGTTTGTTGTTATTTTTCTTAAAAATTATTCCTATCAGTCTACTGGAGTATTTAATAACATTGGTTAATTAATTTTTAATTTTGAGAGCACATGGAATTTGTTTAAATTTTTTTTATAAATTCGTTTTTTTATTAATTTAATAATAAATTATTTATTTTTAATTGACTTTGGTATATAATTTCTTTGCAATCGCGAGAGGAACTTTTTTTGGTTCACATTTTTATTGCGTGGAAAAATGTGAAGTATTGTATTTTTAACATTTTTATCAACCTTGAAATGATAAACTTCTAATTTTTGTTAAATTGGCCGTGCATTTTATATTTTAAAAGTTTTTATTGAGTTGAAAGTGATACAGTTTTTTCTTTAATTGGAAGAGGCCATTTTTTATTTTTAAGATTTCTATTGTGTTTGAAGAAAGAATTTTTCATTTTCGTTTTCTTTTTAATTAGAAGAAGATAATTAAAAAATATATATTGTTATTGAGTCACAGGAGAGGAAGTGTCGATTTTCAATTTTTCTGAGTTTAAAAGAGGGATTTTTTTATTATTATGGTTGCCATAGAACTGGAAGGAAATTCGTTTTTAAAAGTTTTTTCAAATAAGAAGATGCACTCATTTTTGGAAATAGTTAGATGATATCTTCACTGTTTTTTTGGGAGATATAATTTTTCAGTTGACCCAACTATCATAACAGTTAAGACGATTTTTTGATTGAAATTAGGGTCGATCATATTTATTTTTGTTGTGTTTTGCAATTAATTTAAAAGATATTAATTTATTTTTTATTAAAAATACAAATTTGATGTTTTATTCTTTATAACCAATTGACTAAATGGATTCATCAATAATTCTATGTGAATCAGTCTTAACTTATATATTCTAATTGATCTAAGTTCATTGCAATCTATATTTTCCAAGGAAACTTTTTTTTATAATGTTTTTATTGAGTTGGTAGATGGACATGTTTCATTTCTTCACACTTGTATTAATGCGAGTTGAAGTTGAGGATAAGTGTTGATTTAGAGAATTTAAAACGATAGCGCGGATTCATATTTTTTAACCAGAGATCTTTGTACAATTCAATTTATCAAAGTGTGAAGGTTTCGGTTTTACAGTTTGATTGCACTTAATTGAAAAGTGTTAAAAGCTTCTATTTTATATGTATCAGTTATTAAGAGTTAAAATAAAAAATTTTCAAATTAAAATTAGTTTAAACTTTAATTTAAATTTCACTAGTTAGGAATATTTTTGTACAACAAGCGCACGGATGATTGAAGAGGTTTGGCGGGGAATTCCAAGTCATGAGCCCAGTACAGTCAGCCAGATGGTGTGATCGTCGCGCGTTCGACTATGGAGAGAGTAGTTCGGAAACCTTCGGGCGTTTTGATTATAGTCTTTTAGAATTCTCGCAAATCCCTGTTGTAGATATCACTAGTGGTACTCATTTCAATACTCATTATTATTTAAGAATACTAAAATTTCTTACATTTCTTACAACTTATGTTACTTAAAATTCTGATTTTTGACTAAAAGTTTTACAAAACTTGTTATTGACCATTATTACTTTTTCACACTCACCATTTTCATACAGTAAATAAGACTTTTTCTAAACGTAAAAACTAATTTTGGCTCGCTCAAGTTTATAATAATACATAAAGAAATATCATCATCTCTTATCATAGTAAGAATCTTTATAGCAGTACCACGATTATCCCTAAATTCTTACTTTTTATTTTAATTATACATATAGAATGACTCAAACATTGATATCGAAGTCTCTTCGTGCAATTAATTTATTAAATTTGGTTAACTCAATGAATTACACGATACTCTTGAATTTCAAGAATTAGTTAAATTCCGTGAATTCCGTGATATTCATGATTTTCGCTATTTTCATGAATTCCGTGTACTACATGATTTCCATGAAATCCATGTATTCTTTGAATTCCGGGCGGTAAATGAATGCTGTGCATTCCTCAAATTTTATAAAATTCACGAATTGCTTTAATTCCCTTAAATCCTTAAATTCGATGACAACGCGCGTTATATACTATGCATTAACAGACCTCTCTAAATTTCTTGGAGTGATATAGCACTCCAGTGGTGTTAATCGTCGCTCCAACTTGAAGCCAGGAGTGAGCTTCTCCCTTTGGAGTGGAGCGTGACTTTTCTTTGGAGCGGAGAGCGACTCCCATACTTGGAACGGCTGGACACACCAAATGGAGCGATCGTTCGCTCCAAAGGGGGCGAATTCTGACACCATTGAAGCGATTGTGTATGTTTAACTGGGAGTGAGTTGCGTGACTCCAGCCGTTGGAGTAATCAAGCTGACGTCATTGGAGCGGAATTTTGAATTCATTAAGGAGTTAAATGTTGCTCCTAATAAGCTCACTTTATTATTTTTGAAGGAATGAAATGGAAAAGTTGAAAACATTGAAT
>NC_046665.1:104402463-104408307 GCF_010883055.1 Belonocnema kinseyi | reverse complement strand
CTCGGTAAAGGTACATTGAAAAATTTCCAGAGGTACCGGCTCAGGGATCGAACCCCGGACCTCTGAGGTGAAGTCCAAGTGTCTAACCAACTGAGTCACCGATTATTATTATTATTATTATTATTATTATTATTATTATAAAGAAGTTAATAATTAAACATAAATACAATCAGGAAAAATCTATAAAATAAAACAATGGACGATTAAAGAGAAAAGTTGGTTAAATGTCTCTCTTCCAAGACTGTTGAGTAGAAGCGATAGTTGCGAGATACATTAAGGCAACTTCACACATCCATAGTAGGTTCGCTAATGTCCATCCTGAAAAATAGTATATATTAGTTTTTATGTTCGAAATATTTAAAAATCACATCTTACTGTCACAAATTGTACTTATATATGTATAACTATATGCTTAAAGAATTTTTAGAAGCATCTATTTAATGTAGGACTAAAAACAAAATAAAAATTGATTTTTAGGACAGCGGTATAATACTCCACAGCAAAGTTATTATTCACTAAATGATATTATTTTTCATCTGAAATATTTGAATTTTCAAAAAACAAGACAGTTTTTTTCCTTGAAAACTAATTTCTTTATCTGAAAATTTGAGTATTTAATTTTTCCTTTAAGAATTATTATCGTTGTTTATAAATGTAACTGTTTGGTTTGAATTCGATCTATTCAAGTTTAAACTTGAACTATTTTGTTTAAGATTCGTGTATTTTATTGATTTTCAGTTATTACCGTGCTTGAAAATCAATCTTCTTGGTTAAAGCTTTACCTTTTTAGTTTAAAAATTAACTATCCCAGCTAAAATTTAATAATTTTAGATGAAAAAACATAGTTTTCTTAGAAAATTCTACTGTTAAATGCAAAGAATAATCATACCCGTTACTAATTCGAAACTAATTCGTAAAAAAAAAGATGTATTTCCAACTGAATTTGTGAAACTGTAACTGAAATAGCTTATTTTTGGAAAAAAATATGAATCTTAAACCAAGAAGATGGATTTTTAACTATGAACAAGACTTAATTTAAATAAAATACACAAAATTGGAATTCAATATCTGGCCTTTAGTCCTAAAAAGGCTAATTTTCAACCAAACAGTTACAAACATTACAAAAATGCAGTACTTCGATTTTCAGATTAAGAAATTTATTTTTTCTAACCAATACGGACTTTCTTAGCAGTATGCAATATGTATACAATATGCAACTGTGTTATACATTTTTAAAACGAATGATTCGGTAACTACAAGCATTATCTTACATACATAAATAATATAAATAATATGACTAGCGAAGCTTTTAATGAATTGATGGCGTCCACGCAGACTCCCTTTGACTGCAGGAAATCCACTAATTCGTCAGGAGTTTTCATAGAATCCTGAAGAAAGAAGTTTTTAATCAATTATTGATGCGCATTCTACATTTTATAAATAAATAGGCCTACACTCTGCAGACATCTTATGTTCTTTGAAACATATTTTATACGGGACGCGTCCGGATTCGGGACTCCGAAAACTCTCAAAAGCAACAGCTCTTATGATTCCTAAAATGAAATTTCAAAAGAGAATCTTGTTATTTTTGACTTTAACATGACCATAAGTTGAATAATAAGAATTAAAAGCCACTTACCATAATGAAATCCATAATGAAGTCACCTACTACCACGAAAACTAGAATTAAAATGGAAAAGTACGCCAAAACAACGCTGTTCTGCCTGCTACCTGCTACCCCTACCCCCACCCACCATCACTTCGCTTCTATCACACTGCACCGCGCTAGCTGGAGTCACCTCACGCTTCCGTTGGAGTGATTCGAATGATCACCCCTCTTTGGCGTCAAAAAATGAGCTGTAGGAGTTGGAGTCAACCGATTATGACTGTAATTGGAATCGAACATGTAACTCCCATGGTGAGAGTCAAGCTTCTGACTCCAACGGACTGACATTATGACTCAATCGCAGTTGATATATCAGTCGCTCCAGAGTTGGAGTTTAATTTTCGCTCCAAGAAATTTAGAGCGGAAGTTTTGGCTCCATCGGCATTTTTTTCAGAAATAAGTCTCCTAAGAAATGATTTAGATTTTTTTAAATTTTGCTACCACAATTGTCGAGTTACTGGCTACTGGATATGAATTAAAAAATTTCAATATATGTGAGGCACTATATCAGTTCCAGCATTTGGAAACTACAACGTTATGTATTGTAGCGTTACCTTACGTTTCGGAAATAAACTTCCAATACATGTAGTGGAAATTTCCAACAGAAATTTTTAACAGTGTAGCATAGGATACCAATTAAAAAAAATGGACATCTCTGATTTATTTTTCAGAAATTTTACAAATAAACAATAATTATCTATTTCAAAAATGATATAATGTTCTTTTTAAATTACTACTCCGAACAATGACCAACTATTACATTTCAGTAAGAAAATAAGATTATTTTTTACATTTTTTGAGAATAAATAATTTTTCAAATAACTGTAATTTATTTGAAGAATTACACATTGTTTGAAAAGTCATGGACACTATTCAAATTATCCATTAGTCATTATTTGTATGAAAAAGACGACTGAAATGGCTAAAAATTAACAATAATATGTAAAAATGTATTTTTTTACTTTTAAGTCGCATTTAGTGCGCTGCAGTGAAGTTGGGGGGGGGGGGGGGGGGGGGGGGGGGGGGTGAAGAGGGATTAAGAATAAAAGTGATTACTATGGTTTTAACTTATAGACCCTCCTCTTTATTCTCTAAAAAGTTTGGCACCTGGAACTTGAGTTCAATTTTTCGAAAATGCAAAATTTCCTCATGTTATTCAAATGGGATTTTGAAGGGCACGATGGCACGTGTTGATATTGGAATTTTGTAGAATAAAACTGCTAGGATTTATTTCCTCCGGAAATATAAAATTTGGAGGGGGAGAGGGTGACTTACCCTGTAGTTCGAAAAGCATTTTTTGGACTACCCTAATTTTTACGTTGTGGCACTTACAGAGTGCGAATGTATCTATCGTTAATTACCTGAATGTTGTAACCAACCTAACTTTTGAAGGATTTCTCCAATCGACTGAAATTTTAATACTCTTTTTAATGGTTCCAAAATGAATGCTAAGTTCGTTGACCGGATACTTTGAACCAAAATAAAAAAATGTAGAGCATTTTAAAATTGAATTTTTTTTAAATGTTCAGAAACGTAAAAGTTTCTTATGGATGGGTGCAAGCCTCGCAAATGCAGAATGTTTCGAGCTATTAGGGAAGCTACGGTTTGTAGGATTCGGAGTCAAGGGGCAGAAAGTTGCCCCCGGGACTTTCTCAGTTAATGTTTGGAAACCTGGTGGTTCTGATTCTAAAACAATTATTAAAGAAAAAGTTTTTAAACAGCTTATGATAAGGAAATATTTAAAAGGAAAGTAAGCAGGAAAGTATTAACAGATTGGGTAAACGCTAATCTTAATACATATCTCAACCCGAAATTCAATCCGAATGGATCCGAGACTCACTTGGAATGGAATGGAAGCTTGTAATGTGTCCGCTCAGGGTTCACATTTTTCTTGCACCTTCTTGCACATTCCTTTACACACCCCCCATACACTTACTTTTTCGTGAGAGAGGGGCCTACAGTTTGAGGTGGATTCCAAACCACCAAGAGCAGCAGCTTTTAGTACTTAAAGAAAACCCTTTTCTCTAGAGGTACTGGTCCCACGACTATCGTCCCACTTCTGAGGCTCACTTATAAATCCTTCTTCATTCATATATCAACACTAAATTCAATACAAACGTATACGGAAGCCATTTTTCAATCCGTGCCTGGAATCCTTTTAAACACATAGGACTTTTTGAATTCAAATCCAATAAATATGACTTAATGTGACATCAGTCCGGATGGATAAGTGTGAATCCGAAACCAAACTGAATGAATAACGCATCAAGCGAAAACAAACTTTCACACTATCCGAGTAAACTGGATAATATTCCAAAGCTACGTTTCATTCCTTCCAAATCGGCGTATCTTCATAAACTTTAATCCTAACACAAATTTCAATCCTTCTTAAACCGTGCGCACACATTCCGAACTAACCAGGTCCCAGTTTTTTTTTTTTTTTTTTGAAAAATCGTAAGTCTAAACTAGGGCTGTGACGAGTGTTAATGGGGTACCTGAGTAATAACCTACATATCGGGTACCCGGGTAGTCGGGTAATACTCGCGTACCGGGTAAGTTTAGGGTATCAGGAAAACGGTGAAAAAAAAGGTAAAATGATCACAAATGGCAGGTAGCCCTTCATACAATTCGCCAGCATGTCGCGTCAACGGTCGAATTGGTTATGGGATTATTTTATTATAAAGTCTCAAATTGGCCGCGAAATATTTTTAAAATAAAACTAAACGTCACTAACCACCACTTGCTCCGAGCGTTCCGAATTTAAGTTATTTCGTTTAATTTTTAAATAAGAACTATGCAACTATTGCGCGTTTATTTTTGGTTTTCTTTGCATTTCAACTTGATGTCTAATGAGAAATCTTGAAAATACAGAAAAATTCGTCGAGTACCCGAATACCTGGGTATGCCCTGATTTTGCTTGTACTCGAGTTTTCGATTATTACCTGGGTACCCAAGAAATACCCCTGACATCGGGTACTTGGATACCCGAGGGTCTAAGTAAATATACAGATACCCGCCGTGAAGTCATAGCCCTAGGCCTGGTACAAACCTAGGACAGACCTGGTTTATTCGGGAAGTGTAATATTTGGGTAATCCTATGAATCCGAGGCTCATTCAAACAATCGTTTAAATTCTTCTCAATTCTCGCACAAACATTAACTTCAATCCACATTGAACCAAGTTCGCCATTTATTTATTTCCAATCCGAATGAATCTATCCGCTTATAGAAAATCTCTAAAATTCTGGTCTTTCTCACGTATATTTTAACGTTTGCAAATTGTTTTTATTATATTTTTTTTCAGATCTTGCGTATATCTTACAGCTTATGAGATAATTCCAAATTTTAATTTTTTCCTTTCCACCGCTTTCCAGTTAAATCAAAATTAAACTCTGATTGTTTGCGATATCATTAAAAAATTATATTATTGTTTTGAGTAGTTCAAATCTTTTCATTGGTTTAGTTAGATTTCTTTGGAAAGGCCTTTCCAAAATCCCTACAATGTATTAAGTTTTCCTAATTTTATTACCGTTTTCGGGATAAATCATATTTCCGATTTTTCTAATTGCAAAAAATCTATTTATTGCTTAAAATTGGAATGATCGAGAATCATCCCTCTTTAGAAAATATTTTCAGTTTTCACCCCTCTCTCGCCCTTAATCGCTTTCTATATAATTAAAATTTGTACCTTTTTAAATATTATATTACTGGTTCACACAGGGGTGGCCGAGGACCCTTCTCTTTTAGGAACCCCGGAAAATAAACAAAAACGGCAATATATTGGAAGTTTCGGGAATTTCCTCGCAATGACCTTGCCATTAAATCAGTCATTGGTACCTAAACAGTCTATTGTAAACTGGTGGCGACCTACTGTTGACGCTTCCAGCGTGAGCCAGCAGTTCTTGGAATCATTAAATCAACTGCCAGTATACAAAAGCCCTCAGAAAAAAACCTTATAATTTTGCTCAAACCGATTCCCCTATTTAAAAAGCTTAAAACTTGGTCAGTTTTCACATATCAGTGTTCCGTTTAGAGATGATTCAATATTTTCAATTTTTTCCACATTTTGAATATTTGATTTCTGATTTACATCGGGGTGGCTAAGGGCCATCCGCATTTAGAAATACCTTCACAAATTTCTCAGTTTACGCGTCTCTCTCACAGCCAGTGGCGTCACCG
>NC_046665.1:104321515-104402453 GCF_010883055.1 Belonocnema kinseyi | reverse complement strand
CCCCCCCCCCCCGGAAGTAAGTATTTTCATTTTCTAATTCCCTTTACCCCACGCTTCTCCTATACATAAACCCGAAGCCCCCGCCCCTACACCCCAAAAAAATCCTAGCACAGTTTTTAAGATAACTCAACATTTACTTTATTATTTAAAAAATCTTTTAATTGAATTAGTTGATGTAGATGCAAAACTATAATCCTCTGAAAAACCTTAACATTTTCGTTGAAAGCAATTCCCCTTTTGAAAATCCAGAAAATGTTGTCAGTTTTTGCGTATCTGTTAGCATTTTCAAAATAACTCAAAATTTTTATTTTTGGGGATAAAGAGCTTTAAATAATCTTTTTATTAGGTTAGTTCTAGTTGGTCGAAGACAAAATTTCACTTCAAAAACCTTCGAATCTACTTAGTCTTTACGTTTACACGACTGCTTTCAAAAAAAATAAAAATTTTTATTTTTCTAATTATGAAAATTTATTGAATGTTCAGTTTGGGGTGGCTCAGGACCATCCTCATTCATAAAATCCTGAAAATGCTCCCAGTTTTCGCGTATCTCACAGTTTTTAATATGCACACACTAGTTTGCAATAAAGTGCATGAAGGGGAACCTACATCTTTAATTGGGATTTGAACCACTAAAAATACGGTAAATGTATATAAGAGACATTTCAAAGGTCAGAGATCGAACCGCGGTATTCTAACATAAAGACCGAGCACCTAATGCCCCAGTTACCGAGGCTAACATCTATTATTATAGAATTCTCATTTATAGATACCATTCCTATTTAATTTTAGCTGCATAAAACAATAAGGCCGTTGTTCATTTCGAGGGATCTAAATAGATAATTTTTTGGAGACAATTTGTGTGTAAACTTTTAATTTATTATCAATTATAAATAATTATTTACAATAAAGTGATAAAAATAATATTTTCTATAAGTTTAGGGGATTCACTTCAATGTGCAGAGTTTCATTTCAGTCTAGGCCTGGTCGGTAGTAGGGCTCTGATCGGGTTATTCTTATGTTTGAGTTTTCGACAAGGTCTTATCAAATGATATAATATCTAAAAAAGCGTAATGATTTTTTTATTCTAAAACACTAAGAATATATTTAACCGTAATTTTACACCGTTTTCTGGAAAAAAGATTTATTAATGTTAAATTCGTCTCAAATATATTTAATAAATAATTATTAAGTTAATAATTTTGTACGAAAATAAAATTTTTATAAAAACAACGATCAAAATCTTCAAAAACACGTAATCTTATTTTTTTGTAGTATTATTTAGTGAATTGCGAATTTCTAGGAACATTTATAAATACCTTTGTATGGAATTTCAAGAAAACCCATATTGAAAAAGATACATATAGATGCAGGTGAAAAGTCTGCCGAAAGTCATAAGACTCTAAATTTGTACAGATGGTTATTTTTAAATTGATCTGAAAGATTTGCCATCCGGAAAATCCGCAAGGGCGCGACGTGCCGCCTCTCGCGCAAAAGAAATGACGCGTCGACTGTTTAAGTCAGCAGTCCACACGTAACGAAGCATTATTACCTGGAGCAGAGACTACCGTGACCAACATGCCGGTTCCTTCAGAGCGAAGCTCTTCCATTGCTGCGTTCTAGCTGAAGATTTTTTCTAAAATTAAGATTCCACAAATTTTGGGGAATTTTAGTTACATAAATTTATGCATTTTTAAGTGTGGGATATGTTTCCCATCAAATCTTGGGTAAATTTGAGCACTTTAAAATATTTCAAAAAAGATTATGAAGATTTCCGTAAATAATAAGTATTCTGACAAACTTTTAGGGGATGTTCCACAAATTTTGGGGAGTTTGATTAAGATTTTACGCGGATATATTATCATATGACCCCACTAGTACTAGTAGGGTGACCTGAATAGCCCCCGACTAATCTACAGTGACGATACTGGTAGGGGGCTAGTCAGATGACCCGACTAGCCCCCAACTTTAAGTGGGGCCGAATGGTCGGGAACCAGACTAGTTCCCCATTTGAATTTCTACACGGGAAATCGAACCTTTAAGTTACAATAGCGATTTGCACCAAAAAATGGTATTAAAAAAAACAAGTAAAACATTACAGTTTAAACAAGATTTTTCATTTTTTGAACAATTTCAGATTTTTTACAACTATTTACTATTACTACTATTCACAACAATTATTAATATCATTTACAATTATTTAAACAATTTCAGGTTATGTTAGTGTAAGCAAAAATTCTCTATTTTTATTATAAGAAATCATTAGATTTTAAATAAAATTAAAAAATTTATTTAAAATTGTAGGTTGAACTAGCGGTTTTAACCGATATTTTACAAATATCAATATCGATTTTAAATAAGACTCATCCTTTTTGAACCATTTAAGGTTATGTTGAGTCGACAGAAAAATTCAGAAAAATAAAATGGTTGGGAATTTGAAAATTTGTTAATAGGAACTTTCAGGAATTTTATTAGTTGAACAAAAAAACTTTCTAGAGAAACAAATTACAACCGATTGAATAATTTTCGTATCGATATAGATAGTGAAAATAATTGGTAAAAAAGGCTAGCTCAAACTGCAATTGTGCAAAATTTGTCAATTTTTTCAAAATCTAATTACTTTTCATACTAAAAATAGCAGTTTCTGATGTAAAACGACAACATAACCTAAAATTGGTAACAAATTGTGAATATCCCATGAAATATAATTTTGATTACTTGTTTTTTTGAAGCTTTGAAGTCTAATAAAATTTAATTTAAAATATTTATTGTCGATGTTAAACGTTAACATGATTAAAAATTGTTGAAGTTTTGGAACCTTCTTCAAAGCATGATTTTATATTAAAAAATAAAAAAAATAAATAAAAGTACTAACCTTAAAATAAATATATTATATTGAATAATTTGTAACAACATTTTTAAGTTTGAATTAAACCGTCTTAAATTAACTTTTGATAATTGCAAAACATGTCAAAAAAGAATCTGGACTTTTTTAAAACAATTTTTTTAATTTTTCAGGATTTGCAAATTTCTTAGGAAAATTGAATCACTTTGAAACATATTTTTAAATTTTATAAGTTAAACCAATATTAAAAATTATTCAAATCTGGACAAAATTTAAAAAAATGTAATGATTTTGTAAAATTTCAAAAAGAATCTATAAGATTAAGAAGGCAAATTTTTTTATTTTGCAAGATAGCAACATCTTAGAAAAAATTTGAGTAAGATAAAGAGAGATTAAAAAAAAAGTTCAAATATAATTTCAAATTGGAAAAGATTTTTAGAAATCCAAAACATAATGTAGAATTTTAAAGGTTTCGCACAAGAAATTAAGAATATTTTGAAGAATTTATGAAGATTCCAAGAGAATAATAATTTTTTTTTCATTTGGTTATAAATTCAGCTTTCGAGAAATTTTATATATATTTTTTTCATAAAAATGAAACTGTTGGGTTGCAAATTAATATGTTATCAACTATTACATTTTTCTTGGAGAGTTTAACTTTTTTAAATGTAAATTCAACCACACTTTGCTTAAAATTAATTTGTTTGTAAAGATTAATTTTTTTGCGTTAAATCTTTATCTTTCTTAGTTGAAAATGTAAATATTTGTTTAAAAATGTATGTATTGTTTCTAAAATTCATCCTTTTTGTTAGAAAATTCATGCATTTGATTTAAAATGAAATACTTTTTGGTGGAAATTCATATTTTCGGTTAAATAAATTGGAATGTTTTGTAGCAAATTCTTTTTTTTCACTCTAACTGGTCAAAAAATGAGCCAATTTGTTTTAACATAAATTTTTTGGTTAAAGACTAATAACTTTAGACAAAAACTTATCCTTTTTAGTTGAAAATTTCACTGGTTGTTAAAAATGCTTGTATTGTTTTAAAACTTTCTCTTTTTCTGAATAATTAACCTTTTTGGTTGAAGATTTATCATTTGAGTAAAAAATGTATCTTTATTAGTTGAAAATTCAACTGTCTGTTTAAAAATTCAACTATTGTTTTGAAAGTTCGTCTTTTGTTAGAAAATTAATCTTCTTGGTAGAAAATTAATCTTCTTGATAGAAAATTGTTATATTTTGTGAAAAATGAAACATTTTTTGTTGAAGACTCATCTGTTTAGATAAAAAATGTAATTGTTTGGTTGAATATTAACTTTTTGCTGAAATTTTAATGAGAAGTACCCAAAATCTTAAAAAGTCTTTGTAAATATATTTATTAATGTTCGAAAAGTTATAGTTATATAACCTTAAAAACAAATGAAGTAAATAAATTAATTATATTTTGATATTGCGTTTTTTGTCGACTGGCATCATGTAATTATTATTATTGTTATCATTATTATTATTTTTTTTTATGGCATGAAGATCGTTAATCAACATAACCTAAGCCCGTAAGGTCCGTAGTTCAGTGCGTAAGAACACCAGACCAGCAATCTGTGAGACCTGGGTTCGAATCCCAGCAACGCTAGGGATTTTTTTACAGCTACAAATTAATACTTTTCTCGTTTAAACTATATTAATTAGCAATCGTCATTCCACCGACCAAAAAAAAACCAATAATTGAAAAATTAACGCTTATTCAAAATTTTTATTTTTTATAAAAAATAATTGCTCCCCTCAACTCGAACATTGATAATCGATACTAATAATAATAATCAGCTCTTCAATAATATTAGTAATTTTTTATTCTAGAGCTCACAAGCAATTCGCATCGACGATATTAGTCCATTCGCAAGATTCGATCAACTTACAAATCGACCCTGTCAAAACTTTAATGATGGATCGACCATTAACCGTGAAGTTTAGCGTTTTAGGGAGGCACATTTGGGCGTTATAAAATCGTCGTAAATCTGAACGGCAACGCGCATAACACTTTCAGATTCAGATATTATGGACAAACGCTTAATCCGGCACTAACTTTATGACACGTGCTCGTGTCCATGCATGTATGGTTGTACGCTACCAGGTAATAACGACTCATATACGACTTTAATCGAACATAACAAGCAAACAGTTCTCTAGCTGCACCAATCACAAAATAGAGGAGGTGCAATAATCATTATAATTATTATTATTGTGCCGAAGAATGACTTTTGCTTCCTCTAACTAGCTTAGTAGAACTCTGAACTTAACAGTTCGGCCACCCTGATAAAATGACTCTACAACTGAATTTGTAGCCCATTCATCGCAGCATATTCAGGAATTTCTGGTGAAACATGACCTTACACAACTTCAGCAGTCCCTGTACAGTTCTGAACTTTCTTCCTTTGTTCTCTGGCTGTTCCCCAAATTTAAGTATCCTCTAAAATAACGACTATTTCATGACTACTATTTCATTACTATTATTGTGCTAAAGAATTACTTTTGTCTCTCTGACAACTTTAGTCGAATCATAAGCCCAAGAGTTCTGCTGCCCCAACGAAGAAAGTATACAAATGATTTGCATTCTATTCATCGCAGCTTATTCAGCTATTTCTGGTGAAATGCGACTTTGCACAACTTCAGCAGCCTCCATAAAGTCCTGAATTTTCTCTATGTGATTTTTAAATGTTTTTAAAATTTGAAGTTACCTCTAAAAGTAAAACGATTTCGAGACTATTACTTTATGATTATTATTGTTCCTAAGAATGACTTTTTCTTCCTCTAACCAGTTTAGTAGAATCCTAAGCCTAGCAATTCTCCCATCCTGATGAAGAAACTATGCAACTGCATTTGTATCCCATTCATCGCATCTAATTCAGAAATTTCTAGTGAAACACGATCTTATTTAGGCTTAACTAAGACTTAATATTTCTAAAAATGTTAGGTTGTGCTAATATTTTACCCAGGATATTAGCAATTTTATTGAAAAATCATCATCTAGATTCGCAGTTTTTAAAAACTATAGGTTATGTTAGCGTTTCACGTTAGAAATCTGTATTTTCCATAAGTATTCATTGGGTTTCGTAGATTCAAACATTTAAAAAAAATCTAAGTTTCTCGGTTCAGTCAGCGTTTTTTACCGGAAATCCAAGAGGTCTTGAATAATACCAGGAGTTAGTAGGAGGATTAAAGGAAGATTTCGCAAATACTGGACGATTGTTGGCGGCTTAAAGGAGAACTTCAAAAATTCTTGGAGGTTGTATGAGGATAAAAGGAGGACTTGACAAATACTAAGACATTACACGTTGCTTCAAGGAGGATCAAAGTAAGACTTAAACTATATTGGAGTTGATGTGAGGATTCAAGGGGCACTCAAAAACCCTTGGGAGGTTTAAGGAGGATTGAAGGAGGACTTGTAGAGTAACAAAAGATTGTACGGGTATTAAAGAAAGACTTGAAAAATAATTGGTGGTTGTAAAAGGATTGAAGAAATACGGACATAATATTGGGAAGTTGTAAGAGGATAAAAGGGGGACTTGCAAAGTAACTGGACGTCGTAGGGTATTGAAGGAGGGCTTCAAAAATACCAGGAGGATCTTAAGATGATTGAAGGAAGACTTGAAAAATACTAAGAGGTATTAGCAGGTTTAAGGAAAGACTTGAAAAATACATAGAGGTTATAGGAGGATTAAAAAAGAACCTAAAAATACTGGGAGGTTAAATAAGGTTTAAAAAATGGCTTGAAAAATACTAGGAGGTTTTAAGAAGGGCTTAATATTACTGGGAGATTGCAGGAAGATTACAGGAGGACTTCAAAAATACTGAGAGTTTATATGGGGCTTAAAAGAAGAGTTAAAAACTAATGGGTGGTTGTAAGAGGATTAAAGAAAGACTTGAATAATACTGGAAGGTTGAAGAAGGATTAAAGGAGGAATTGGGAAATACTGGTATGTTGTAGAAAAATACAAGGAGGTTGCAGGAGGTTTTAAGAAAGACTTGAAACATTCCAGTAAGCTAAAATTTTGGCGACGTCTTTACGACCTTGTTACGACATCTTTACGACATCCAATGTCCGTGCCATTTCGATGTCTTTGCGATATCGTAAAGACATCGCCAGACCATACGACTTATTTACGATATCGTAAAGACACCTTAACGATATGGACATAGGATCTCGTAAAGTTGTCGTAAAGATGTCGTAACGCTGTCGTAAAGACGTCGTCAAACGTTGTGCCCACTGGGGTACTGGGAGATTGTAGGAGGATTAAAAGAAGACTGGAAATATTAAGAGGTACAAGTAGATCTAAAGAACGTCTTGGAAAATACACGGAGGATACAGGAGAATTAAAATAGAACCTGAAAATACTGGGAGGTTAAATGAGGTCTGAAGAAGGGCTTGAAAAATAGTACGAGGTTTTAGAACGTTTAAAGTAAGGCTTAATAAATACGGGAGGGTTTCAAGAGGATTAAAGAAGGACTTGAGAAATAAAAAGAGGTTGTATGGAGACTAAAAGAAGACTTAAAAAATAATGAGAGGTTGTAATCGGATTGAACAAAGCCTTGAATAATACTTGGAAGTTGTATGAGGATTAAATGAGGACATGAAAAATACTCGGATGTTGTTGAAGATAAAAGGAAGACTTGAAGAATACTAAGAAGTATTAGTAGGTTTGAAAAAGGACTTGGAAAATAGACGGAGGTTATAAGGCGATTAAAATAGAACCTAAAAAGACAGGGAGCTTAAGTGGTGTAAAGTAGGGCTTGAAAAAATACTGGGTGGTCGTGGGAAGTGTAAAGAAGGGCTCATAAATAATGGTAGGTATTATAAGGCTTGAAGAAGGGCTTGAAACATACTAGAAGGTAGTAGGAGGTATCAAGGAGGACTTAAAAAGTACTAGAAGGTTGTAGAGGGTTTAAAGGATGTCTTAAAAAATACAAGGAGGTTGCAGAAGGTTTTAAGAAGGGCTTAAAATATACTGGGAGGTTGTAGAAGGATTCAAGGGGGACTTGAAAAATACTAAGAGGTTGTCTGGGGCTTAAAAGAAGACTTAAAAAGTAATCGGAGGTTGTGAAAGGATAAAAAAGAGACTTGAGTAATACTGGGAGGTACTAGGAGGATTAAAGGAGGACTTGGGAAATACTAAAATGTTGTAGGCGGTTTAAAGGAAGACTTGAAAAATACTATGGGGTTGTACGAGGTTTAAAGAAAGGATTGGCAAGTACTAGGAGGTTGTGGGAGGTTTAAAGGAAGGCTTAATAAATACTGCAAAACTTCAGGAGGCTTAATGGAGAACTGGACAAATAAAGAGAGGTTGTACGTAAAATAAAAGAAGACTTGCAAAATCTTGGGAGGTTGTATGAGGATTGAAGAAAGTCTGAAAAAATAATGGGATTATGTAAGAGGACTGAAGAAAGACTTGAATTATACTGGTCAATTTATGCAGGTTTAAAGTACAACTTAGTACATTCTCGAAGATCGTAAAACGATTAAAGAAAGAATTGAAAAATACTGGGATGATGTAGCAGGTTTAGAGGAGGACTTCGAAAATACCGAGAGGATGTGGCAGATGAAAAATACTGGGAGCTTGCAGAAGATTTAAAGGACGACTTTAAAAATGATGTTAGGGTTATAGAAGGAATGAAGATCTAAATTTAGAATCATTAGGCCTTCAGAGAATCAAAGCAGATTAGACTTTGAAATAAAGAATTCTGAAGATATTTGAAAAAGCTGGCAACCAATTTGTTAGAATGAATGCTAATAATTATTTCTAAGTTAATAGGCTCTTTATAAGTGTGAAGGAAGACAGTTAATAGCATTTGCCGATTCTCACGAACTATTTTGCCTATCTGACTTGCATCAGATCTGTTTTTGCTATTTCAGCTAAACGTTTTCCTCTCGCTCGACTTTCTCCCATAGTTCGAAATGACTCTGGCTCTGGAGGGAGGATACAAACAAGTGTCGGCTCAATATAGAAGGTAAGTATATCTGGTAGCCAGGAAATCTATCCTACATTGCCGATCCTTCTTCGCCACGACTTTTGTTCACCGCCCTGTAATCATCGCGCGTCAGTGGCGGCGGCCGCTAATTATGTTTCATAACACCTCTTACCCCCACCTAATATCCACTCCCATAAGGGCACCTCATTATTTATTTACATCATATTCAGCCCGATGCGATGCTCCTCGTTTATCGCTTGTATATCCTACTTTCCTACATACGCTTTCGGATATTAAAAACGATCCTACTGCCTCCTCCAATCGACTCTTCTTTCATAAATTGATTGCACTTGATTTCTCAACTGGCCTGCAATCAAGAAGCAAAAACTGAGAAAGTTGAGATGAGAATATTGGCGACCTTTGATCCAATTCAAATCCAGGGCGGATCCAGAAAATTATTCGGAGGAGGCCATTGTCAATTTTCTTCAACGAATGTATGCAAAAGTGGGTGGGAGGCTCCCCCAATTATTGAAAAATACTTTGCAAATTAAATCTAATGAGAAGAGAAATTCTACTTTATTTGTATTTTCTTCAATTAGAGTGTGCTCAGTTCATAAAAAAAACTGAAAGCAAGTTCTGTAGATTTGGGGGGGGGGGGGCAGGATTTTTCTATTTTGTCTAACATGGGGTACATTTTTCGCTATAATTTATCTTTTAGGTTGGACATTCAACTCCTTCGTTGAAAGTTAAACTAGTTTATTGGAAATTAATTTGTTTAGTTGAAGATTTATAATTTTCGTTGATAATTCAACTTTTTGGATAAAGATTAACTTTTTTGTTGAAGCTACATCTTTTCGAGTTGAAAAATCAACTGTTTTGTAAAAAATTCGTGTTTTTTTATTGAAAATTTAACAGCTTGGTATAACGTTAAATTTTTTGTTAACAATTTATATTTTTGGGTTGAGAATCCATATTTTCAAATTGAAAATTCATTTAATTTGTGAAAAATTCGTCCTTTTTGCTTAAATATTTAACAAGTTGATAGAAACTTCCACAATGTAGTAGCAAATTTAACTGTTTTGTGGAAAATGAGATTTTCTAAATTGAATTTTTTTTTCCTATCGAAATTTAACTATTCCATTTTTCATAAAAATTAATATTTTTGTACATTGAAAATTCAACTATTTGGTTAAATATTCCACGTTTTTAAATTACAAAATCTCCTTACTAGAAAAAAATTTTTTTTAGAAAATTTTCTTTCCGGAATTGATTTATTTTTCATGGAAACTGAAGTATTTTCATTATAATATTTGGTTGAAAATTTCTCTTTTTTGATCGGAGGAGTTTTTTTTTGTAAAAAATTCATCTTTCGGGTTAAAAATGGATGATTTCATTGAAAAAGCGTCTTTATCGTAGAAAAGCCATTTTTTTAGTTAGAAATACAACTTATGGGTGTAAATTCATCTGTTTTAGTTAAGGATTTAGGTACCTAATTGAAAATTCAAATTTTTTTTTGTAACATTCAAATGTCTTGTATTTTAAATTAAAATTTTCTTGTTAATAATTCAACCAAATTCGTCTTTTTGACTTAAAAATTAAACAAATTGTTGAAAAATTTAACTATTATTTGGTAAAAAAATTAAATTATTTTGTAAAAAATTTTCATGTCTAAATTCAAAATTATCTTTTTACAGTGGAATACTATACACTATATAGTGAAAATATATGGATTTTGTTTTAAATTATATTTTTTGGTAGCTAATCAATTTTTTTTGCAAATGAGACTGTTTTGTGACAAATTATTCTGTTTTAGTTGAGGATTCAAGTACTTGGTTTAAAATTCACCTTTTTTTGTAAAGTTCATTACATTTTTATTTCAAATAAATATTTTGTTGTTGAACACCAACTATTTTTTTGTTCTTTAAAAATGATCTTTATAATTTAAAAAATTTAACTCCTTGGAATAAAGCTAACTACTTTTTTTAAAATAATTTTTTCATTTAAAGATTCATAACATTAATAAAAAAATTCATCTTTCTGGTTCGAAATTGAACCACTTTGCTTGAAAAATCCCCTTTTTTAAGTTAAAAATTACGGCTTTTAACTACAATTTAACTGTTTAGTTCATCCGTTATTGTTAAAACCTTTTTTGTTGACATTTTATATTTGTTAGATATGACGTATTTAGTTAAAAATACTTTGTCGTATTAAAAACTAATTTTTTTAACTTAAAATCTAACTATTTTATTGAAAATTAATTTTGTTGTTGAAATTTTATATTATCAGGTTGAAAATTCAACTGTTTTGTAAAGAAAATTTGTCTTTTTTCTTGGAAATTTGTTAATTTGTTAGAAAATTCAACGTTTTCGTAGATATGTTTTGCCTAAAAATTAGCTCTTTTAAAAAAAATTTTAACAATTTCATTTTGGTTTAAAAGCTAATATTTTTAGTTTAAAAATTCATCTACTTGATTAAAGATTACGTATTTAGTCAAAAATTTAACTATTTGATAGAATATTAATTTTTTTAGTTGAAAAATTCCACTATTTGGTTAAAGATGACGTACTGAGTTACAAATACTTTGTTGGGTAAAAACTAATTTCTTAAACTTAAATTTTGACTGTTTTATTGAAAATTAATTTCTTTTTGAAATTTTATAATATAAGGTTGAAAATTCAACAGTTTTATGAAAAAAATTGGTCTTTCTTCTGGGATATTACTTGATTTGGTAGAAAATTCAACGTTTTCGTTAAGATTGTTTTTTTTTTAAATCAACTCTTTTAAGTAAAATTTTAACAATTCCATTTGGGTTTAAAAAAATTTTTTTCAGTTTAAAAATGTATCTGTTGGATTGAAGATTACGTGTTTTGTCAAAAATTTACTTATTTAATAGAAAATTAATTTTTTTAGTTGAAAAAATCAGCTATTTGGTTAAAGATGACGTACTCAGTTAAAAAATTCTTTGTTGGGTAAAAACAAATTTTTTAAAATTAAAATTCAATTCTTTTATTTAAAATTAATTTTTTTTTAAATTTTATATTATCAGGTAGAAAATTCAACTGTTTTGTTAAGAAAAGTTGTCGTTTAACTTGGATATCTGCTAATTTGGTAGAAAATTCAACGTTTACGTAGATATTTTTTTCTTGAATATTAATTTTTAAATAAAAATTTATCAATTCCATTTTGAGTTAGGGACTTTTTTTTTAATTTAAAAAATTCATCTATTTGATTGAAGAAGAGTACGTTTTTAGTTAAAAAATGAACGATTTGATAGAAAATTAATTCTTTTGTTCAAGCTTCAGACTATCAGTTTGAAAATTCCACTATTCTGTATGGAAAATTCGCCTTTTTGTCTTGAAAGTTTAATAGTTTGGTAGAAAATCCAAATATCATGTGCAATAATTTTTTTTAATAATTTTTTTAAATTAAAATTTATGTGATTTGTTGAAAATTCATATTTTTAGGAAAATTATTAATGTGCTTGGTTGAAAATTCAACTATTTGGTTAGAACTTTATGTAGTGTTTCGTGAATACGTCATTTTTAGTTTAAAATTAATGTTCTTGATTGAAAATTGATCTTTTTGGTTTAAAATGATATTTGATTGAAAATTCATCTTTTTTGCAGTAACTTTTTTTTGCTGGAAAATTCTACATTTTCGATGACATTTTATTCCTCACGGGCAGAAAAACCTTTCATTGTTAAGCATGTAGGCATTTATTTAAAATTCACCTTTTTTGTTTAATCTTAAAGTTTTTGATTCTGAATGAAAATCCTTCCTTGGTAACAACATCACCTATCAAATTGTTTGGATGTCAATTCGTCTTTTTTGATTGAAACGCCGCTACTTTTTTTAAAGTTGATTAATTACTTCATTTATCAGAAAAACTCACGGATTCTAAGAAAGGGGGTATTTAGTTTAAAATTTCAACAACAAAAATCACATAATTTATTCACGGTTACTAACATTTTGAAAATCGAAAAATTTTTAGGTACAAAATTTATTCTTATCTTAGGCGCAGGCCAAATTTCTTTTACATCCCCTCACACTCTTTTTACAACAAAAAATCCGATTTTTAATCCCCTAAGAATATCTTTGCAATAAAAAACCCCCTTTTCGATAATAAATATAACATGCAATAAATGAAAAACATTTCTCTATGAGGAAGCAAGTGCTCATTAAATGATCACAATTAGAGATATACCATTTAATGATCGCGCCCAAACTACATTGCAGCAGTTAAAAAAAAAGTGTGGAACCCCTAATCTGTGGTAATAACGCAACTACTTTTTCCTCCATTTTTAAAACAAGACTCTCCAGTTTTCTTCAAACTCTCAACGATACAATTATTTTTAAGAGGGTGTCGAGCAGTTGTCTCTTTAAAAAAAATGGCGACCAGTTTTTAGAGCAAAATTATAACCGTCACCTGGCGAGAGCAAATTGAACTTAATGATCGGGCTGCACGCTGATGGAAGCGCGCGAGATTTCGCGTTTTCATCGACTCGATCATTAAAGTTCACAAAAATCAAAAGGTACCGCTCAACTACCGACGCGAGATCTACAGCCGGTACCAATTACAGAATTACTAGTACGTGCATACCCGCACAGAAGATTGACATTGGAATTGACATTGCGATTTGTAATCTTTATGGTCAATTATTTAATAGTTCGTACTCGAATCGCTGATGGATGGGTAAAATAAATGGCATGGGGATCAAATTTGATGGAAGCTTGTGAGTCTAAAAAAGGATCGAGCAAATTGAGATCTGAGCAATAAAGCCATCCAAATAAATTCCAACAATAAAATTCCACTAAAGTTTTATTGAAAAATTCGCCAGATTGAAAGTTAGATTTGAGTTTATTAGTGACACAAAAAACCATGTTTTTAAATTCGAGCTTCTCCTTCCATATTTTTTTAAATTAAAAAAACTGTAATCTTCTTTATATGGGTAATTTTGCATAAAGCGCGCAATTCAATGTGCCTGTGAAAAAATGGATTACACATATGGACATGACCATTTGGGTGGAAAAAGCACTGTAAAAATATGAATAATTTTTACCAATAAATTTTCATTCCAAATCCCTTTGTTTTCTGCTGAGAAAATGCCCTAAAAATGCAAAATTCTCTTCAAGTTTCATATAATAACCGAAAGGTCTAAAGAGTTTTCAGTTTGAATGCATAATATTGCGCAATATACTCGACTGAGTACTCGCGCACAGCAGCCCTTTCCAAATATTTTGAGGTGAGCCTCGCTACTGGATCTCGTAACCGTCCAACTCCTGCTAAATGCAGTATCTTTGAACTTTTTTTTAACATTAATTATAATTATGTCCATTCCATAACAGACAAATTTTCAAGTATTTATTTATATGTCCCCAAAATATGTCATTAGCTGGATTATCTAAAAAAAAAATTTTTTCATCGCGTTTAAGCTTTGTTAACACATTAGAATTGATACATTTGAATTTCATAAGTAGTTAAAACTGCAAATTACCTGATATGATGTTGCAATTTAAATTCATTACACATGTCAAGAAGCGAATTTGGACAAGGCAGAAAATACTCGGGCTGATACTGCTTATATTCCGATATTACAAAATAATGAAGAAATTTAATTTTTAATGATTACTTTAATATTTGCCCTTTATTTTGCACTAGTTTTGATTAATCTAGAAATGAATACAACAAGATTTTGATGTAACACTTAATGCTTTTTCAATATTTTTTTAGACGTACACAAATATTGAAGTTACCTAATGTAAATACTAATTGAAATTCAACAATTTGACATTTTTGTTTCAATACCGTAAAGAATACAAAATAATATAAATAAAAATAAAACATGCAAAGTTTAAATAAACATTAACTTGTTAAAATTTCTTAAACATTTTAATTGGAGTAGAAATTGAATTCTGAATTAAGATTTAGAATAAGAGAACAACTATTATCAGTTTTTGTTTTAATTCAAATAAATATAATTTTTATCAGATTCTTGAGAAAAATAGACAAATTTTTTTTCAAGAATTCTGATATCTGAGAAAAGAAACTAGATAACTTTACAACAAAAATTTATTTGATAGGATTTTACATAATAATAGCAAAAATTCGACAGTTTTTGTAGGATTTTTGGAGCTTTTAGAAATTGAGGAGAAACCAAAAATTATTTCAGAAATTTTCACAAATATTTACAAGCTTTTAAATATTTCTAATCTATTTAAAATCTCTAAAATTCCTGAAAATATTTCTGACTTGAATTTTTTTTAAACTTTGAAAAATTGTTTAATACGTTAAAATAATGGTCTTACAATCTTCTAAATCATAAATATTTCAATAAAAACTGCTTATTCTCTTGAAATTTTTCAAAATTCGTTTAAAGCTCCTAAAGTTTATTTTTATAATATTTAAAATTCTATATTTCTAATAAATACATATCTTAAATTTATTCGACTTTTTAAATATTTTTTTTAATATTAGTAAGTTGAAACTTTTTTCTTTAAAATCTGCTACACTCTTTTTCGAAATTTCAAGATATTGTTTAACATGGTTAAACTCATTTTTTTGATTGTCTCTAGAAACTTATTTTTCAAAATAAAAAATCGTATAAAATTTTCACATTAATATTCAAAAAAATTTTTTTTTCAATTTTGTCAGACCTTCTAAGCTTTCTAATCTTTGAGAATTATTCCAATTTTTCTTGATCTTTTTTTAATATCCAACAAAATTGAAAAAGTGCCTTAAATTCTTTTAGATTCTGGTTTGAAATTTTTTTAATATTTTGAAATATTTTGAAATAATCCTTTAAACTTACCTCACAATATTTGAAAAAAATCTTTACAAGTTTCAATTATTGTTTAATCTTTAAACTATTTCTGAATATCATCTAAACTTACTGAAATGTTTTTTAAAAATTATGTACAATGACAAAATTGCAAAATTTTGCTTTAAAATCCCTGGCACACGTTTTCAAAATTATAGGAATTAATTTAAAATACTTGGTGATCTTTTTTCAAATTTTTTTTTTAATTTATCACAAAATTCTGTAATTTTCAAAAACTTCTCCCATGAATCTCAAGAACTTTTTTTCAATTTTTTGACAGCCTGAAAAATACAGCTTACCTACAACATTTTTAAATTGAAGAAATTTAATAAATCATCTGAAACTATTTCATATTATTTTTCCACACATTTTTAAATCTTCAAAACTTAAAATTATTCTTTTAAACTAATACCTAAGCCATTAAAGCTTTCTCCAAAAATCTTAAAAAATTTAATTTTCTCAAATCTTTTACAATTATTAAAAAGCTGTTGACTTTTTTTTAATTCTTCAAAATAAGTTTTTTCGCATAATTTAAATGTTCTTATCTCTGTAAATGTAAAATTGATAACAAATTATATTTTGATAACGAAATGTTAAGAAAAGTTTTATTTCCGATCATGAAACAATCATTTATAATTTTTCTTTTCTATCAATAATATTTATAAACCTTTCGACATAAATTTCATGGTTATTTAAAATGATATATACAGAAATTTTGATATACAAAGGTCATGGTCTAGGAAATTGATACCCATAAGTAAAAAAGTTGCTCTTGATCATTTTTGACTCTAATAATAATTGTTTAATTCTTTCAGTACAAATTGTTCCTTATACACAAAACATTATTTCAAACTGATGTTTAAATACCTTTTTTGAATAATTCATTATTGTTTATAAAAAAATATTCTCTTAGAATAATATTAAGAAGTTGCGATTTTTTCTGAGATTTCCAAATTTTTTGAAATTTTTCAGTTAAAATAAGGTAATAATTATTAAAAGTTAAGAAACTATTTGTAAACATTAAAAAATAATAAATAAACCTCAAAGAGAATTACATTCTTTTTTGAATATTTTTTACTGAAATAAATACTGGAGAGGGGGGGGGTAATTGTTAGGAGTATGGACTTCTAAATTTATAGTTACATTCCTTCCACTTTTTCCTAATTGTTTCATCCTTCATTTTTTCTCTACTGCAAGATAGCTTTTTTGTTTATATGAATATTTTATTTACATTTGCAAAAGAGTGAAAATACTTAATTATAGAAAAAAACACTAATGCAAAAATAATTTTTGTTAATGTTTATTTATTATTTCTTCGTAAATAAATAGTCAAAGGAAAGCTGAAAATTTAAGAAAAAACGAAAATTTCTAGCATTACTTGCAGAGATGAAATTTATGAACAATAATGAAACGTTAGAACAATTATGTTCGTTAAATTTCATTAATTATTACCTAAATAAGGGAGAAGTAGACAAGTTTAAAATTTCCGACAAAAACTCAACTATTTACTACTATGATAACTATAAACAATGATGAATTGCTTCAACAATTTTTTAGTTGAATTTTATTTATTATTACTACAGTTTGAGTAAAAAGTTAAACCTTCAACCAAAAAAATGAATTTTGAACTAAAAACTTAATGTTGCAAAAAAATTATTCCTTAACAAATTAATTAACTTTCAAGCAAACAGAATTTTTATCCAAGAAAGATAAAATCTTTACTGAAACCGATGAATTTTTAAATCAAACATAAAAATTTTAAAAAATTGACTTTTTATCCAAAGAAGATTTTATTTTGATTTTTCAATGTCAAAATATAAGTTTTGATCAAGAAGTAAATTTTCTACAAAGATTATACTTAAATTTTCAACGCAAAAAGACAATGTTTCAATGAAACTTTTGGATTTTTAATAAAAGAAATAACTTTTTTGAAAAGGTTTGTTGAATTTTTATACAGAAATTTTAATTTTTTTCAATAAAGAGGCCACTTCTATTAAAATAGATCAATTTTTAAATCCAAAAGACAAATTATAAAAAAAGTTGACTTTTCATCCAAAAAATATTTCAGTTTGTCTTTTCCGCATAAAAATATGAGTTAAATGAGAAAAAACATTCTATCAAAATGATTGAATTTTCTACCAGGAAACATGCATTTTCAACAGAACAGTTGAATTTTTAAAAAACAAAAAAAGTTTTGTAACCAAATTCTTGCAAGTTGTTGCAACAACTTGGTTAAAAATGCAAGAATTTGGTTACAAAACTTTTTTGGTTTATTTTTGTTTAGTGATTTCAGTAAAATAAATAACTTTTTAAAATAAAAAGACAAATTTTAGAAAAATAGTAGAATTTAATAAAAAACTAGTATGACTCTTAAGCATCAAAATTACAGTTTCGGAAAATAAGTAAATTTTCTTCAAAACTAATTGAATTTTTAATTAAAAAGGATCACTTTTGGAAAGAAATGGTTAAATATTTATATAAACAGTTGCATTTTCATTTAAGAAATATGCCACTTCTATTATAATAAATGACATTTTAAATAAAAATGACAAATTATCAAGAAAATAGTTTAATTTTTATCGACGAAAGATTTCAGTTGGAATTCTCAGAATAAAAATATAAGTTTCAAATGAAAAGACATTTTTTATGAAAATAGTCGCATCTTCTAGCCAAAAATATGAATTTTCAACTAAACATTTGGATTTGTAACCAAAAAAAGGGCTTTTTTAAATAATCTTCTTAAATTTTAAACCATTACTTAGCAATTTTATCGAAGAAAAAAGCTATTCGTATAATAAGATACATTACTTTTCAAAATTAGATTTTTAACAGCAAAAACGAATTTAATAAAAAAGTTTTATTTTCAACCAAAAAATATTTCATTCCAATTTTTTAACATAAAACTATGAGTTTGAAAACATAAGTTGATTTTCTTTGAAACTATTTGAATTTTTAACCAAAAAAGACGAATTTTTAACACAAAAATTTAATTTTAAATTAAAAAGGATGTCTTTTGAATGAAATTATTAAATTTTTAAATGAATGATCAAATTTAGAACTAAAAAGGTTATCTCGTGGAGTAATCTACTCAAAAAAAGCAAGGCAAACAATTTACTTGCAAGAATTTTATATCATGGTTACCGCAAAACTTCATTTTTAATTTTCTCTAATTTCCCGCTGACTAATTTTTCATTTTCCCTGCTCACATTCATATTCAAAGACCAGAACTTTAAACTTGTAACATTTCTAACATAGAATCTTGTGTAATCAAAATAGAACAATTTCAGATTAAAATTCAGAATTTTTTAAATTTATTCTATTTGACTGTTTCAATACATAGAAAACCTCTTACTTTCACACGATTTTTGTTCTTTAAATCCCTGACTTTGCAGAATTCTTGAAAATAAAACCAAAAATCCAACGAGCTAATTTAGACAAGTACCACAAAACTTTCCTATAGCAATTTGAAAAAGGATAAAAAATTGTTCTAAGAAAGAAAACAAAAAAGCTTCTTTTATTGCAAAAAAATAAAAGAGACGAAAGAAAAATGAGAAGGCAACTACCCAAATCCCCTTCCTTCTCTTTTTATTTATTTCGTATTTTTTATTGTTATTATTAATTAATCATAATAAAAAAATATTTTAAAATAGTATTCAGAAATGTTTCGGCACTCATACAGTACCCTTTAATAAAGGCACCATTATCAAGACAAAAAAAATTTGAGCAGGAAATAACAGCAACGAAACCACGATGATTTCTCCTTGACACCCGAAAATTAGCTCAAAATTCTAACGTGTCAGGGGGAGAGCATCGTGTTTTCATTGATGTTCCTGCCTGCTCGAATTTTATTTTCTGCTTTGACAAGGGTGCCTTATAAGAGCCGAAATGTTGGTGATTATTTTTTGAAGATGTTTTTTTTTTGTGATTTGATCATTTTAATGATATAAAAGATGAAAGAAATAAAAAGAGAAGGGAAGGGATTTAGTTGGTTGACTTCTCATTTTTCTGTCTTCCTTTTAATTTTTGTCCAAAAACATTTTTTTCTTTTCTTAAAAATCTTATTTGCCTTTTTCCAAATTGCAATAGAAACATTTTATGGTGGTTGTCCAAATTCGCTCATTGGATTCTTGGTTTTATTTTTAGTAGTTTCGCAAATTTACTTAACTATTGAACGTTCAAGAGGATTTTAAATTTAATTTCAGTCTCATTTAAATTTGGATACTGAACTTCTGAAGTTGAATAAACATTTAGTAAATTTAATATACAAGTTACTGAATTTAGCCTTCAGGCACCCTAATTTTGTAAATTCGAGTTACTTAAGGGCATGCGATATTTAGATAATTGTCTATTTTATCAGTTTTAGGTCCCCCGGCTTTTTTTCTAGAATAATAAATATTTTGTCTTAAAAATTTGGGAAATGATAGCGAACATGCTAACGAACGTCCCCACACACTTTTTTGTAATTTAATTTTAAAAAATTTAAATTTAGCAAAATGTGATTAATTTGCATAGCGCTTAGGAAAGAGTATCGATTATTTCAGTGTGAGATTCCCCGGCTTTTTTCCTAGCATAAGAAATATTTTGCCTTCAAAATCTGGGAAATGATAGCGAACATACTAACGGACTTCCCCGCACACTTTTTTTTTGTGTTTTTTTTATCAAAAAATTTTTGATATTGATAACAACGTGCGTGTATATATGGACGAAAACTTTGGACTTACAAATAAACATAGTAACTAATCTCCCGGAACTAACCTTGTTTGTAGGCAATCAAAAAATTTATTTCAAAAATAATTTCCAGATTATCGGAAAGACAGAGATGAAAAACGACATAACCTCAAAATAACGCATACGCATAAAATTTTTATTTAGCACAATAATTTTTGTTTGTTATTATCCCTCAAAAAAGAATCCGGGGGCGTACGTAATGATATTTTATAGCATCTTCGAAGCAGTTTTTAAACATTTTTCTTTTTGTGGAAAAAAAGCCGGGGATACTGTAAGTATCACATGCCCTTAAGAATCTTAAATGTGTCAGAATTTTCCGAACATTTCTAACAGTGAAACCACAGACGATGACCATAATTCCCCCGAAACTGCCACAACTTTCCTAATATCCCAAAAGCTAAAACATGCCACCATTACTTTTTCCTCCATATTTTTTCCGCGAGTAGGCGACCCCAGAATTCAAAGTAGACTCCTATATTTACAGTTAAAGCACCATAAGGGGCGCGTTATTGTAGATTGTAGAACATAGAATGTACAAGTGTGGTTGTAGAAGCAAGCAAGGGGACCGCGAGATATAATGTGCGGATTCTCTCCGTCTTCACATAAAGACATTGGCTGTGCCGGGGTTGCGAGAGAACCGAGGCTGGAAAACGGAGGTGGAGGATATTTCGTATGCTGGTCGACATGACAACATGCTGCGTTATCAGAATTATTGCGAGCCGGTACCGCGTCATTCTAACCAATACCAGGCTAATGCGGCGCGTTAACATTCGAGGGGTGCGCTCGGTTTTGCCATATACCCGCAAGCTGTGGCCTGTGGACGGTCTCTTGCGGCCTCTTCGACCAGAGTGGATATATCCATATACATATACATATTTACCTACATATATAGACATATATACCTATGTGTAGATGCATATCCATTCTCCATATTGCCTCTGTGCACGTACGCATATGTCGCCGATTTCGCCTCTTGGTTAGAGCAATGTCCTCTTGTATGGTATACATATACATATGTGTCGTGTCACGTGGCGTGGGCTGCTCAAATTCATTCTCATTCTTCGGATTCCGCCAGCTTGCCGCTGTCGCAGATAGCCATAAGGGATACTCTCATTTCTGATTCCTGGAGAGCCTCCTCTCTATATTTTTATAAAATATAGTTATGTGCACGTCGCAGAAAGATGTTTGAATTGAAGCGGTTGGTGTCACGTGGAACAGTTCTGCTCTTTGGTAACGCTCGTCTTCAGAATATTTTCGATGTCTAGGGGATTATGAATTATTCAGAAATTTTGAATCGAGCAATTTAGTTTTATTGGTGCAAGGTTGGTCAGTAGAGAAGAGATCCTCGTTTTAAACATTTATTAGGCCGATAAATGAATTGGATACCTTTACTTTCATGTCTTGTAACTCTGGGTCAAAGTAGAATTTTTTCTGTCCTAACGCAGTCAGAATAGTGATTTTGCAATTTTCGCTAGAGTAGCAATCACCTCTGTAGCTTAGAGGTTAGCGAACACTTTGAGAATCATAACGTTAGAAATAACGCCTTAAATCTTCTGAGTAGGGTTAATAATATAGCAAGAAAATAACTTTCCTTTAAAATTTCAATTGAATCGCTGTGTAGGTTCCAGGTTTAGAGTAATTTTCGCAAAACAAATACTTTAATTTCTTTTACAGATGTCTGAAGTTACGCAAAAATAAAACTGGCGACGGTCTGGAATTGATGAAAAACCGACCCTTTACTAGCGCGCCCAATGTAACTTGCAAATTTTCAAGGCTCCATTTACGTATAGCCTTTACCTTACTGCTTACACATTCCGCGAACAAACACGCTGCCACATTCAACGATTCAACCACCACTTGAAATGCCTAAAACTAATTGGCGCTGCAACGCCGCGAAACTGATGCGGATGCACGAAGAACTATTATTTGTTCGAATCAAATAAATATTTACTTTAATTTAAGTATGAGGCCTCCAAACAAAATTATTGTTTGACTTAATAAAATTATTTATTTGAATCACACAAATCACAGCAAACAAATAATTTGTTTTATTTAATAAGCTAAAATATCATCCATATATTGAAATTAAACAAATGTTTTATTAATTGAAATAAAGAAGGTGTGTTGAAAAAAACTGTATTTAAATCGTAAAAATTTGCATAGCAATTAAAAGTGATTTATTCTAAATTTGTTGCAATTTACATCGTTTCAAAATAAACGTCGAAGTGACGTCGATTCGACGTTCAAATCATTAAAACTCAGCCTAACTTGAATATTACATTTTAATATGTAGCTTAATGTAATTGATATTAATTCAAAAATTATTCATTGTTGAAAGGAATTAATATTATTTACTTTTAGTTACAAAAATATATTGAAGCAATTATTCCACATTTAAAAGTGCCCGCTAAACTTCTATTGGTCGGTCAAGAAACGCACTACGCAAGCGTAGTATGTACGCGACTTGGCAACTCGGTGTTCACCATTTGCAATTGACCTCATATGACTAAAAATCGTCGCGAAACACTAACGTGATCACAAAGGTGATTCGTTTAAGACACCAAATAATTTCAACTTTTTCTTCCTCGGAAATACAATGATTAATTGAAGCGTCCCTTTGCAGTTCAGGTCCCCCTGCTGAGAAGTTTTTTTTTAGGGAGGGGGGTCACACCCCAACATCATTGGATTTTGTAGATGCTTAAGGGCATGTGATACTTAGAAAATTGTCAATTTTACCAGTTTTAGGTTCCGACGGCTTTTTTTCTAGAATAATCAATATTTTGTCTTAAAAATTTGGGACATGATAGCGACCATGCTAACGGACGTCCCCACACACTTTTTTTTTGGTTTAATTCAAAAAAGTTTTAATTTAGCAAAATCTGATTAATTTGCATAGCGCTTAGGAATTAGTACCGATTTTACCAAGTTTAGGTTCCGACGGCTTTTTTTCTAGAATAATCAATATTTTGTCTTAAAAATTTGGGAAATGATAGCGAACATGCTAACGAAAGTCCCCGCACACTTTATTTGTGGTTTTTTTTTCAAACAATTTTTTGATGTTGCTAACAACGTGTGTACATTTGGAGGTTATGTATGTTACAATTCTCCTGTGCGTTGCTTCCAAACTACACAATATTTTTAGCCGAAAACTTTGGACTTGCAAATAAACATAGTAACTAATCTCCCGGAACTAACCTTGTTTGCAGGCAATCAAAAAATTTATTTCAAAAATAATTTCCAGATTATCGGAAAGGCAGAGATGAAAAACGACGCAACCTCAAAATAATACATATGCATAACATTTTTATTTAGCACAATAATTTTTTTTTTCTTATTATCCCTCAAAAAAGAGTCCGGAGACGTCCGCGATGATATTTTATAGCATCTCCAAATTCAGTTTTAAAAAATTTTAATTTTTGTTGAAAAAAAGCCTGGGAGACTGTAAGCATCACATGCCCTTAAGCGGGAAAATTTTACTGGGTCGTAAACGACCCACATGTGTGACGAAAGGTTAAGGATGAACCTCAGACTTCAAAACACATTCTAGTAGGTGGAGCCCTGCAGACTTAACCTAAAAAATCATTAGTGAATACAATCGCATTCGACAAGGATCATTTGAGATGGCGCATTATTTTTGCATTCCAATTCAAAAATCACCATTAAGAAATCTTTGGAACCACCTTTTACACATTTTCCTTATGCTGACCAAATAATTTCGGTCACCTTAGATACATTTTTTTCAATTGGAACGCAAAAAGGATACAGTGTCTTAAATTTTCCTTGTCGGACGCGATTGTGTTCAGTAATGATTTTTGTGGAAAGCTTAAGGTTCGCCCTACAAAATTACATTAGAGCTGAAAAATTCAAGTTTGATTAAGAGTTACAAAACGTTAAAGTAAAGGCGCCGAATTAATTTCTAGACCTAATTTGCGATTAAGTGCTATGACTTAAGGGTTTCTACTGCATTGTTAGTATGTTCTTTAACGATCTTACTATTCAATGCAGTGAAACTAATATAACAGACAAATCAGTAATTTCTATTGGCTGAAAGCCAGTTATTTCAAGGAACTGATTAATTCTATCAGCAATATTGACTGATTCAAATTCAAAGAATAGGTAAGACTTTTTCTGAAAAAGCAAGCCACAGGTGACTATTTCAGATTTAACCTGGTCAGTTCTTAATTTACCGCGGTCAATTTAGAGAAGTACTGATTTGGAAAAGGAAATTTTAGAAATAAATGATAATTCTGGGTTGTAACATCAGATCATTTTAAATAAAATTTCCTGTTTCAAATCAATATTATATTCATTTAGAAAATTTCCTATTATGATTCAAAAATATAATAACTTAATTTTTCGTAAATTCGAAACAGAGAAGTTTCAAATTGTCGCAATTGCTTATTCAAAAAAATTTTTTAACCCAGCCAATTCTGCTTTAAAACAAGAAATTTTTAAAATATGACGAATTTGGGCTTGGAACAGAAATAGGTTTGGTTTCTTCTTATAAATCGAAATTAATTTAATGTTCTGAAGTAAAAATTTTAGTTCTTTGATCTTCACAGATATTTCAGATGTCCTAAAATCTAGGGCTATAATAATAATTATATATTTCTTTCACTTAAAAAAATTTTCTGTTCCATGTAAATATGAATTACATTTATATTCAAAATTTTCCATAAAATTTATAAATGCGTGAACTCCCTTCATATGGGTCCGACGAATTCTGACTACGATCAGGGATCATTTTTGTAAATTTCCTCCTCATAAATCAGAAATAATATTATCTTTTAAAATTTTTCGCTCAATTGCAAAATTATATTTATTCGACAAAATTTATTATAATACAAAAATATAGTAACTCTAATTGTCCAAAATTTAAAAGAGGAAACCTTTTTCAAATTCACTTCTTCTAAAATAAAATACAAAGACTTGAAAAAAATCCATCACATGTCAAAATTTCATTGTTCCACGTCAAATTTGGAATCTTTACAGAAATTTTCAGTTCTATCTCAGAATTATAATTACTTTAGAAAAATTCCTTTTCTAAAGTGAAAATTTTAATTCTTTGCAGAAATGCCCTATCCCTCAATCAAAATTACAACTTTTTACGAAATTCCCAATTAAAAATTTTTTTGGGTTTTTTCCGTAGTGAAAAAATTCTCGTTCATTTCCCGGTTTTCCCGCATTCTCGTTCAGAAAATTATATATTATAGTTCAATAATAAAACGGAATTAATCCGAAAATTAAAAGAATTTGAGATTTAATTCTGAAAATAATCACTGTTAATTTTTATATAGAAATTGTTTGAAAAAGCACAAAAAATTTTTAAAAGTTAAAATAATTTTTTTTTAGTATTTCAAAAACTACCCTTCACTTTTCTTCTTTTTGATAAAGAAGTTATTTTCTGTTTTTTGATTCATTCAAAAACAATTATTTATTGTTTCCGCAAAGTCGTTTTTGGTCTAAAAATAATTTTTCTATTTTTGCTTTTCATAATGTACAAATAAGAAGATAAAAACTTTCATTTCTCCTAATTAATTTAATTTGATTAAAGAGTAACTTTCAAATTCTACAAAAAAAGAAATTTTTTTGAGAACTTTATAAATCTGTAAAACCACAAATTTGTATTTTTAATATTATTTCAGCTCTTGTAATTAACTATAAAAATGTTATTCATGGAAATATAAGACCAGAATTTCATGAATTTATGCCTGTAATTTATTTATATATTTCCGCTACTAAATATAATTTAAAATAATTTCTTCATTATCGGTACTAGTCTTTACTTAAATGGAAAAAATTAAAGGGTATGTTTTATAAATTCATCATGACCTTCCAATTTTCTTCTGAAATATTTATTTTTGTTTATTTTGTATAGTCCTTAAATGCAAATTATGCCTTAGATTTTTTTATTTTCTCGAAAAAGAAAAAAACATTTAATCTTGTTTTGGAAAAAATTTTACTTTTATGCAATTTTATGAAATTTTGTTTTTTGTTCTTGATTTTTAAACATCAACTAAATCAGATACAAGCTTAAATGAGTAGATTTTTTAGGAATTCTAAAGCATTTTTCAGACTATAGAAAAGAAGAATATTAAAAAAAAACTTTTCATAAACTCTATTAGAAAGACAGAAAAATAATAATATAAATAAAATAATAAAACTCTCTTTTGTAGAATCACATTTCTCTAAACCCGCAAATAGCCGCATTTATCATTCTCGAAACTTTCTTTCTCTCTTGTTCTTCCCTGTTTGTATTCCGGATACAGAACAAAACACGGAGGGTGTAAAACCTAGGGAGGAAAGTTTGAACATGAACGTCAAATTGGGGATGATGTCCATAAATTACTCTCCCTAAAACGTGTCTTAATCGTTTTCAGTGTGGAAATTCTTTTTTTATAATACAAAAACAACATCAACTCAATGGCGGATCAAGGGGCACCCCCCACCCACCCCCGCCCACTCCCAAGAAGAGACGTAACAGACTAAATTTAAATCTGAAAATTGGTATAAAAATTTTATCCCCCTTATTATTAGCACTTGCTTTTAGCTTTCTTTTCTAAAATTTTAAACCATGTACCTCCCCCCCCCCACACGTCTGGGTCCGTAAGTATTGACCCCTCAGCCCTCAATTCTCTAATCAATACCGCAAGACGATTTGAGGAAAGGGAGTGTGGTCAAATCTTACTGTTTCTGATTAAAAAAGAAAGTAGTTCCATTTTCAAATAAATAGTTGTGAACCTTCAGCCAAAATAGATAAAAGCACAAAATAAATATAATGGTAGATATTTTAAACAAGTGACGATTTTTTATTTTAAATCAGAAACAGTTGAAATAAACCAGAGAAGAAGAGATTTTAAGGGAATTCTTGAATTCTCAACAAAAAACAAAGATTTCTGAGTCGATAAGAAAAAATATGATTAAAAACATAGAACCTTCGAGTAAAAAAAAGATTAATTTTCAACCAAGAAGATTAATGTTCTTATAAAAAAGATAGATTCTGAAGGAAATACATACATTTTTAATTAAAAAGTTGCATTTTTAATCATGATTTTTTATATCGGAAAAGACGACTCTTTAAAAAAATACATACATTTTTTGCCAAATAGTTGAATTTTAAACAAAAAATAATAATTTTGCATCAAAAAACAAGAATTTTTAACAAATTACATAAATTCATAACCGACTAGTTGATATTTGTTATTAAAAAACCTAACATTAAACCAAATATAAAACAGTTAAGCTGTCAAAAAAAAATGGCTAATTTAAGAAAAGCGAATCATCTACACAATAGTTGAATTTTGATAAAATTATTTAAATGTGAAGACAAAAGGACAAATTTTTCATACAGAACAGTTATATTTGAAGTAAAAAAAAGTGTTTACCCAAACAAGAAAATTTCAACAAAATCCGTAAATTTGTGACCAAAAATATGAATTTTCAATCAAGAGATTTTTTTTTTACTGAGAGGTTGGAATTGTAACAAATAACAGAACTTTAAACCAAATAGATGAATTTCTGAAGTAGAGAAATGAGTTTTTTAACAAAAACGGAATACTACAAATTTTCAGTTGCAAAAATTAACCTTAAATACAAAACGAATCTTTCAGGAAACAGGTACATTTTCTACTAAATAGTTTAGATTCCTAACTAATTGTTGAATTTTTATATATAAAGCCGATTTTCCTATACAACAGTGATACAAATGATTAAATTTTTAGTTAAAAAATTAATTTTACCTCCAAAAAGGGAAACTTCAATAAATTAGCTTAATTATTTTTAAACTAACAAAATTAATTTTTAATAAAAAATAGAATGAATTATATTTGAATACAAAAATTTAAATAATAATTGAAATAAAATTTAATTTAAATAAAACAAAAAAGAATCGAATTTCCACCAGAATATTTGAATTCGTAACGAGAACGGATTAATTTAACATCAAACAGTTGCATTTTCAACCAAAAATAATTTATATGGTACCGAAAAGACACATTTTCAAGAAAATGCATTAAGTTTTAAGCAAATAGATTATTAACCAGTTATATTAATTTTCTAAAAAAAATTCACCAAATAGTTAAATTTTCAGTCTAAAAAAGATCAATTTTTCCCAAAAATACAATAATTAAATTTTCGTTGAATATAATTATTTTCAAATGAGACAAAGGGAATATATGAATTTTCAACAACAAAATTGTATTTTTCACCATATAGTGGAACTTACTACCAAATTGTTGTATTTGTGAGCCAAAATTGCATTTTTAACCTAAAAATGCAGATTAAAAAAACATAGTTAATTTTTAAGTGAAATCATGAATCTGTAAGAAAAGAAAAAAGAGTTTTTAGTAAAGCATTTCAACTTTCCACGAAGGAACAGAATTAAAAAAAAAAGTAAAAAAAATTATAATAATTGTACCCCTATCTCATCAATACTTCGGAAACATTTTAATTGAAAATTACAAATAAGCTGGAATTTCTTGCCTATTTAGATTGAAATTGAAAAGTTATTTAAAATCATTGATAGAGTTCCCTCCCGAACCCCTTTCCCATAAATTCGATAAAAAAACACAAACGTCCCCTTATAGCAATTACTTTAAAATTTGAATGTGGCGCAGTTTAGAGCCCTATCTATGTGAAACGTCGATGATGAGTTGGGCTGTGTCGAACCAAGATCGAATAAACTTGTTTTATTTCCTAAACTCAGATTTGAGTTTTACTGAGTCCGATTTAGTCCCTTTTACCCGTAGCTTACAGCTTTAAAAGTGGGATACGAGGAACTCAATCAGTGCTCGTAACGAGTGTCCCGAACTTTTCTACGCATGCGTCGCGCTCGGTCTCTGATTCGTTGCTGTTCGCGCGCAATTTGAAATGCTAAAAAATAACATTTTTATCGTTTATTATGAATAATGTAATTTTAACTTACATAAATGCTTATTAGACCGATAATCATAAATCTAGATATAAATAAAAATTTATTAAGTGCATACTGTGTGAATAAAAAATATCCTTTGGTACTAACTTGTATTTTTCTTGCATATTTTTTATTATTCGGAAATTTTGTTATTTAAAGTTCATTAAAATATTAAAATGCATTGCCAGTCTTGTTTTTCAATAGAATTATATTAATTAATACAAAAATTTATATATTTAACCAAACAACCATAACAAAGCATGCACTTAATCAATTTTTATTTTCATCAAGATTCATTATTATTGGTATAATAAATTTTTGGATAAGTTAAAATGTCATTATTCATAATAAACAAAAAAATAATATTTTTTAGCATTTCAAATTGCTCCCGAATAGCAACAAATTAGAGACGCTTGAGATGCCGGGTCACGAATACAGAGTAACGCTTCGTGTGGGTGTTCATGTATCTGAGTGTTGCGCTGAGAAGAAACAGTGAATTTTTGGCAAAGGGTGCCAACGTGTCTAGTGTTCAGTTTTCCAACTACGAGGTTTGACCAAAAGAGCCAAAAAGTGAATTTAAAGTGTGAAATTTTAGAGACAAAGAGCGCAGTGTTGCCACGTGAGGAACGCAGTTGGGAAATTTTAGTGACAAAGAGTGCGGTGTTGCCAGGTCCGTCCACTCAGCGCCGCCACCAAGGCAAATTATAAAATGGAATACGCCATATTTTTTTGTTTTTGTCTGCTAATTTTATGGTAAAAAAAATTTTTTGCTTTTTAAATTTCGGATAAAAGGATCGCGGCACTAGCAGGACGTCCATTCAGCGTCACGACCTACGAAAACTCACGAAAAATGATTATTATGTGATAAACGATAAGTGGAGATTTTTTTTTTCAAAATGGGAAAACTACCTTTAACAATGTAAACATGATTTAGGGCTTTATATTAATTACATCATACTTGAAAATTTTCCCCTCTTTATAATTTCCTTAAATAAATACCCTTCCACGTGAGCGTATGCAACAGAACATTTATATGTATGAAAAAAGCATAAAAAATAATCAAACTTAGAAGACACTGTTAGCTGATATTTTTTTCCTCTTTTTTTGCTCTTCAATAATATATAATACGTTCCCGAAAAACTATTCCTAAGTCATACATACCTACCCATTATGATCAGAAACGTTTAAAAGTTGGAAAACCACCTTGAACAATGCAAAAAAGATTTAGAACTCCAAATCAATTACGTGACACTTGAAAATTTCTGTCTCATAATAATTTCCCCCGAAACTTCCATTCCACGTTTACCTTTGCAGCGGAACATATATATGTATGAAAAAAAACATAAAAAATAGTCAAACTTAGAAGACACTGTTAGCTGATGTTTTTTTCCTCTTTTTTTGCTCTTCAATAATATATAATACGTTACCCAAAAACTACCCCTAAGGTAAAAAAGCAAAAAAATCTCCACTTATCGTTTATCGCATTATAATAATTTTTAGTGAGTTTTCGCAGGTGATGCCGCTGAATGGACGTCCTGCTCATGCCGCCACCTTTTTCTCCGAAGTTTAAAAATAAAAAAAAAGCAAAAAACTATAGCGTATTCCATTTTATAATTTGCCTTGGTGGCGGCGCTGTGCGGACGGACCTGGTGTAGCCTCATAGATTAGAAATTTTTATGAGAAAGGGGTGCGGTGTTGCCATATAGGTGACGCGGTGCAAGAAAACCTTGTAAGTGACGGTTCAAGGAAGAAATTATCGCAAACATTGAAAAAGGTAATCACCGTCTTGGGGAAAGTGGCGAAGAACATGGAAATTTGGATGACGGAAATCACCAAGTAAACGAGAACCGTAACATAAACCAAAACTCGGGTGACGGAGACTCGCATAATGTCGACCTTCAGAATTTGGATGGAGCAGGCTCGCGAATGTATCGGCTCCCTCAGAAGGATCTAGTGATAAATGTTGAGGTAATAGTAACTGCCACTACTAGGGCAGTTATAGAAGCTATGAGGGTAGGCCAACAGAACAGAGAAGTCAACAGGAGGTTCATAACGTTTAGCGAACTCCAAGGAACGAAGCTCCGAAATACAGCGAAATTGGCGATCTAATTCCTGTATTTGGTGAAGAAGAAGATGATGACAGCGAAAAGTAGATTCGCAGGGTAGACGAAATTACAGTCGCTTATGATGTTCCCGATAATATAATAAAGCTACAAGCCGCACGTCGACTGAAAAAACAAATCCTAGAATGGTATAACAATACACCAGGTATTGTGTGGAAAACTCGGCTACAATTGAAAGAATATCTGATTCAGGTGTTTAAGTGTATAAAAGATCCTTGAACTCTTACAAAAAAATGAAAGGACCACTATAAAAAGTTGGGATAAAAATTCTCCTCTTATTTCCAGGATAAATTAAAAACTGATTAACAGATTGGGTATTTCTCAGGAGTTAGCAATCGAATATGTGATTGAGGGTATTCCGGAGTTACTCTTGAAATCTGATGTTCAAGCAGGTGATTATACAACATTCGTTGATCTTCTCGACAAGATGCGACATATTACCAAAAATAAACCTAGAAGAGACTCTAGAAAAGGGGTCAGTAGCCATGAATTTGGGCATTACGAAAAAAGGTAAAGGAATACGTGGGAGCTTGTTTAAAGTGCATAGCTTATTCTGTCAGTTCAGGAAAAACTGAGGGAGAGTTGCTTCTATGGGATCGGGCAAAACGTCCTTTTAAAGACAGCTTTGTCGATTACAGTGGGCCTTTGAGAAATACAAGCATGGGTTATAAGCATGTATTCTTAATAATTGACATCTATACCAAATTTGTTGTGTTCTATCTGGTGAACACAACTTTTGCAAAAGAAACTATCAGTAAACTGGAAAACTACATTCATCCTTATGGGAAATCTAAGAATTTAATTTCGGATCGAGGAAGTTGCTTTACGTCAAAGAAATTCGCGTTATTTACAAAGAGTCACAGTACAAATCACATCAGAATCGCAGCTGATACTCCAATGGTCAAGCAGGAAGAGTCTTCCGATTTTTGAGATCCACTCTGACAAAGATAGCAGGAACATCTGATTGGAGAGATAAATTAACAGATGCACAGTTTGCAGTCAATAATACACTTAATCGTTCGATGGGGTGTTCCCCAGCGGGACTGTTGTTTGGAGCTGATCAAGTAGGCCTTCCAGACGAGGAATTCAGAACTTTGTTATTAGAAATGAACGACCAAATTGAGCCTGATATGTTGAGACAGAAGTTGTGTGAGGATGCCGACCTTATATCTGAATAGTAGGATAGACAGGTTTTGGTTCTACACTAATTCACCGAGATGATCGAGGGCGATCATCTGTCAGGATTAGCCGAATCTTAGCAATGACTTTAAAATTTGAAGTTGGCCTATTGTAGAGCGATATCTATCTGAGACTTCGGTGAGGAGTCAGTCTGTATCGAATCACGATCGAATAAACTTGTTTCATTTTGGCCACTCAAATTTATGTTTTACTGAGTCCGATTTAGTCCTTTTTGTCCCTCGAGGTCCCCCATTTTTTTACAATTCAGTAGCTCAAGCGAGTCAATTCTCAATTTCCCTATGTAAATCTGTTAATGTAATTGACCGTAACGATTTACTTTTACCAACTTTTTTCGAGAATCTTTGTTTCTCCTTTTCGTTTAAGATCGCGCGTTTCCAGCTAAGTGGCGTGGCAGCTGTTGTAAAATATAAATTATATAAGGTTTTACTTACTTTCTCAGGCATTTGAAGCTCCGCTTTCACGTGGTCGTTAAGAAAACCGTCGGCTAAATTGACAAGTTTAAGTAGTTAAGATCGCATCACCGGGGGCACATCATCGAACTTGTCCCAGCGTTCCACAATTTTCCCATAAACTGAAAGTAACTTCTTTATGAGAAAATTCTAACGATCTTATTTAACGATAATAATTCAATATGTCGCTTCACTAAACTCAACATTAATTTTTATCAAAATATCGGTGAAGCTGAAAAAGTTCATAATATCCAAAACATTTGAGGGATTTCAAAATATTTTAAAGGTTTTGATCGATTTTAAAACTTTCCCTCTTCGACGAAGAAGGTGTGGATCTTGAAACAGTAAGGGTACGTGGGTTAGAGTTCGCAGATGATCAGGTTGTTATGCCAGAACCAATCGAAGACCTGAAAAAAATGTTGAGAAAACTGAATAAAAGAATGAAAAGCTTGGGCCTCAAATTTAACGTGAATAAACAAAGATGATGGCGTTTAAAGGATAAAGTAAAAAAATAATATGCAACATTTATTAGAAATATTTAAATGATTTCAAACGAAAAGAAAGTATTTCAGAAAGATTGCACAAATATTTTGAAGAATTTATAAGGATTTCAAAGGATTTCAAAGGATTTCACTGGATTTCAAATTATTCAGTAATTTCAAACGAATAGAGACGATTTCAGAAAGAATCTACAATAATTTAATAGAAGGTACAAGAATGACAAGATATTTAAAGAATTTAAAAGATTTCAAAAAGGGTAGACTACGCCAAATTTCAAAGATTTCAAAACATTTAAAAGATTTTAAATGATTTTAATAGGTCCCACATAGCTTACGAATATTTAAAACGAATTTAATGATTTCAAAAGAACACAAAAGATTGCACAAAAAAGGATTTAACAAAGTTTGCACAAATATTTTAAAGATTTTATACAGATTTTAACGGACTTTGAGCCTTTCAAAAAGATGTTAAACTTTACAACTTTTAAAGATTTTACAACTTTCAAAAGATTAGAAGGATTTCAAATATTTCTAGATTGCAGATTTATATGATTTCAAAACATTTTAAGGATATAAAATAATTCAAAATTTTGTTAGAATATTCTGAAAATATTTGAACGATTTCAAATTAATATAGAAGATTTCAGAAAAATTTCAAAGATTTTATAAAAATTTCACAAAGATTTCAAAACGTTTAAAAGATTTTAAATTATTTCAACACTTTTTAGAAGATTTTAATATATTTAATAAGGATTTCAAACATTTCACAAAGATATTATAGCTTTCAAACGATTTCCAGGATTTCAAAGATTTAAAAAATATATAGTGTACCAGATTTCTATCATTTCGAAACATTTTAAAGATTAACTTTTTTTAATTTAAGAGGATTATAAATATTCTAGCGATTTAAAATTAATACATAAGATTTTAGAAAGATTTTTAATTATTTCAACATTTTTTAGAAGTTTTCCAAATATTTCACAAGGATTTCATATATTTTAGTAAATTTAAATTATTACAAACGACATCTGAAAGATTTCACAAAGATTTCAAGGATTTCATAAAATATTCATTGAGATTTCAAAAGATTTCAAAGTATTAAAAATTTTGTAAATGGGTATAGTAGACCAGATTTCTAAGATTTCAAAGCATTTTAATTATTCAAAACCAATACGACATTTTTCAAACGAGTTTAAATGACTACACAAAGATTTCAAATATTCTGATGATTTCAAATGATTAAAAACAATTTCTGAAAGTCTTCACAAAGATTTCAAATATTTCATCAAACATCCATTGAGATTTCAAAAGATTTCGAGTTTTTCATAAAGGCTTCAAATATTTCAGATAGGTTTTACAACTTCCAAATGACACCAAGCATTTCAAGGATTACTAGATTTAAGTTTTCTGTGATCTAAGCACATTTCAAAAATTTGAAACAATTTCAATTTTAGTACAACATTTTTAATATTCAGATGATTTTAAATGAATACAAAACATATCAGAAAGATTTCAAAATATTTAATTTTAAAAGATTTGTAAAATGTTAACTGATTTCAAATATTTAAAACGAATACAAAAATGTTCAGAAGGTTTTAAAAGACTTCGCAAAGGCATTAAATATTTTAGCCATTTCAAATTATTACAAACGATTTCAAAAAGATTTTACAAGGATTTCAAAGATTTTAAAAGTTTTTAAAAAGCTTGACAAAATTTGAAAAGATTCAAATTATTTCAAAAGAACAAGACATATTCCACAAATAAATATTGAGTAAATATTTCACAAAGATTTCTAAGATTTTATTAAGGTTTCGAAAATTTTCAAACATTTCATCAAGATTTTGAAATTTTTAAGGATTTTAAAGATTAAAAAAGGTGTGTTCACTATACTTAAATTTTTACGGCAATCTTGAATTTGAATGATTTTTTTTGTGCTTATGAAACAGTTATTTTCTTACAATTCAAAGAGTAATTTAAATCTTTGGGCCTATTATGATAGAAAAATCTAATTTAGAAGAAATCTCGCTACTGAAAGGTTTTTATTTTAATTATTTTAATATTTTAATATTTTGCAACTCGCAGAATATTAGGAGGATTTCAAAGATTTTTAAATTCAGATTTCAAAAATTTTTAAACATTTAAAATGTTTGAAACAATTTGAACGCTTTCAAGGATCTTTTCACGAACAAGATCAGATTTCACAAATAACTCTAAGATTTTATAAAGATATTTGAAGATTTCATGAAGATTTCGGGGATTTAAAAAATTCAAAAACTCGTTTAAACTATGTTTTAAAGATTTCAAACAAATTTCCCATAGATTTAAAAAATTTCAAAGATTGGGAAACAGGCGTGTAAACCAGATTTTAAATAGTTCACAAAGAGTTTAATTATTTTAATAATTTGAAATTAATACAAAAGACTTTAAAAAGTTTTTACAGATATTTCAGAGATTTCTTTTACATAGTTTTAAAATAATGCAATGATTTCGAAAATATAAAATATTTTAAAGACTTTACAAATATTTTGAACATTTTTGGAAGATTCTGAAACTTTCAAGAAGTTACAATTTTTTGAGGTTTTGAAAAAGGAATTAAATAATAAAAAATAACATCAAAATAAAAACGAACTGAAAATATTTTTAAAATAAATTAACGAGATTCATAAAATTTAAAACGATTTTTAAATTGTTTAGAAGACTCAAAAAGATTTTACAATGATTTTAAGTAAATTGATGATTTTAAATTAATAACAAAGATTTTTAAAAAATATTACATAAATATTTCTTGGACTTTATGAATATTTCATCAATATGTCTATAAAATAAAAAATTAAATAAATACAAAAATATTTCAAAGATTTTATACGATTACAAAAGGGTTTAACATCAGATTTGAAAGATTTTACAAATATTTCGTACATTTTACGAAGATTATGAAACTTTTAAAAAGTTAAAATTTTTTTTAAGATTTAAAAAAAGATTTAAATAATAAAAGAACATCAATATAAAAAGGAATTAAAAAGATTCTTTAAATAAAAAAGCCAGATTTCTAAGATTTGAAACGTTAAAGTTTTTTTTTAGAACATTCAAACAGATTTCACAAAAATTTAATGTATTTTAATGATTTCAAATTAATACAAAAGATTTCAGAAAGATTTTATAAATGTTTTTTGGACTTTATACAATTTTAATCAAAATTTTAATAATTTAAAAAAATTCAATGAATTTAAAAAGGATACAGCATACCAAATTTCAAGAATTAAATTATTTTAAGAATTGAAGCGATTTCAAAATTTTTTAGAAGACTTCAAAAGATTTTATTCATTCCCGTGATTTCAAACATATACAAAAAATTTCAGAAAGATTCATCAAATATTTTAAAGATTTTACACGATTTCAAAAGGTTAGAACGAATTTCAGCAGATTTCAAAAGATTGCAATGATTTCAAGCAAACACAAATGATTTCACAAACAAAGATTAAAGAAAAATTTTGCAAGTATTTCAATAGATTTGGTAAATTTCAAGAATTTCAAAGATTCAAGAAAAGCGTCTACACCAGATTTTAAAGGTTTCACAAATATATTGAACATTTCACGAAGAGTTTGATTATTTCAAAAAGTTTATAAAAATTTAATGATTTAAAAAAAGGATTTAAATAATAGAAAAATAACATCAAAATAAAAAGGAATTAACATTTTTGAAGAAATGAAATAACCAGATTTCTAAGATTTGAAACCATTAAAAATTTGGTTAAAACACTAAAGAAGATTTAATAAAGATTTGAAGAATTTTAATGATTTGAAATTAATAGGGAAGATTTCAAAAATATTTCACAAATATTTCTTTGACTTCATGACAAATCAAAAAAATTTTAATAGAAGACAAGAAAAAAGGATACAGTATATCAGATTTCAAAGATTTAAGCGAATTTCAAAGATTTTACATTAATTCACATTTTTTCGGAAGATTTAAAAAGATTTTACACGATTTCGAAAGTTTTGAACAAATTTCAGCATATTTGAAAAGACTGCAGTAATTTCAAAAAAACACAAACGATATCACGAACAAAGATTTAAAAAAAGATTGTACAAATATTTCGAATATTTTATAAAAATTTCAAGGATTTCAAAAATTTCAAAGAATTTTACCAAGATTTCCAAGTCTACAATGAGTTCAAGGATTTAAAAAATTTCAAAGACCTTACACAAAATTTTAAGTGTTCCAAAACATAAACTAGCAGAAATTAAAATTAGATAATAAAGCATTAAATTTATATTTTCTAAAAAGGTTAAAAATATCATTGGAGTATTCAACCAAAAAGAAAGATTTAATTTGGGTAATATAATTTCCCACAATGTAAACTCAATTTTTTATTAAACTGGAAATTTATATGGATATATAATTTTATTTAAAAATGGCGTTCGATTGTTAGAATTGTTTTTAACTTGCAAAAAAATAAAATTAATATTACGTACCACATTACCCAACTGATAGGATCAATCGATGCACTCGGACTTTTTAAGATGATTTAATAATCAAGTATATTGATTTTTGTAGATTCAAAGTTTCCTGTAAATAAATTGAAGGTAAGATATTGGTTGACATGATAAATATTTTGCCATTACAATATCAATTATATTTTTCTCTCTATAGATTGATAAATGTTAAAAAAAGGTCTGCATAATACGCAACGAGTCTAGGCAGCCATTAGCGTTTTTTTCACTTTTGAGATCCAGAGCAGAGATCGAGATGGGGCAAAAGATTTCCTAAATACCTCTGCTTAAATCACAAACCGTGGAGAATCTCATGTTTTGACTGATCGTCGATTTTCAGTCACGAGAGATTAAACTGTTTATGGTCAAAACTGCTGCGAATTACGCGCCTGGCTCTTTAATCTTTGATTTACGGTCGTAGGAAAGTGGGGCCACGAAGTAGAGAAAACATTAGATCCCCGATTTCGATCCCCGTGGAGAATTAAGCTATATACCGTTGGAGGGTTGTAAAATGCACCCCTTGACTCGTGCCAATGTGGATGCGTGGAATCGTGAATCCTCCATACTTTCTCCACGCCTCGTCTATCTCTTAACCCGAATGCTCTCGTTTCGCAACACCTACGCATTTGTATGCGTTTGTAGTAACGTATCCACTATTCCAATTTAAACTTTTTAACGACCTACCCTTAATTTGACATTAGTTTTATCTTTTCCAAAACAACTACACGAGATTTAATATTTTGAGGGGCTCTTAAGCTTTTCCTGTCCATTTTCCGGATAGATAAATAGTTCTGCGCTCAAGTTTAATCGACACAATATTTGTCTGAGACAATAAAATTAAGCGAATCCAAATTGTACCTTAAAGTAGAAAAAGCAGTAGAATGATTAGGGGAAAACCCAAAATATTTTAAAAATGAGTCATTATAATTTATATCTTTTAAGAATAATTTATAATTAGCTCTGAAGTTGATAGCCTCAAACTATTAAACATAGAAACAAATTTAAATATTACAGAAAAGGACAGTAAATAATTCGACTATTTTAGATATTATAATTTTTATTCCAAAAATTATCTCATCCTATTTTATTTTATGCATTGAACTCCATGCCTTTTACCTCCTTTTAGCAAAGTTCACCATGTACTTTCAGTAAAACCTTTAGAGTAACATCAATAACACTTTCTTCTTATTCTTATCAATTTAAAAAGGAATCAGGTCAGTAAAATTATTAATTTAACCCTATGTAAATATGTCAGTGCCTCAATAAGTTTAGTTATTTCTTTATTTGTTTTCCTTTTAAATGTTTTTATCTTTGACTACAAGAAACATACAAATTAAACACATTTTTTATAAGGTTTGCCGAAGATATGCGAAAGAAGATTTCTATACAAATCAAGCGTTCCATCATATAAATGAGGATCTATTTCAAAATGAGGCAACAGACGAAACAATTCGAGAAATCAAACATGAAAAACCAACATCCACATTCTTGTTTGTAAGGAAACTGCCGAAGAAGATATCAGAAATTTTTAAAAGTTTAAAGCTTTTGATTTAACAACTAAAACGTTTTTTATGCTAATCCATTTTGTCTATTTTGCAACACAGAGGAATATGTGCTTCATGCAATCGCAAAGCAGAATGTTAGTTTGTAAGAGGAAAAAACAAGAGTTAGATGACCTGACAACAAGTTAGAACAACTGTTTAAAATACTTTAGACTAGAGTTTGAGGAAGTTGATGAAGTAGCTTAGAAAAAATATAAGTTACTTCTGGAAGTTTTGGTAAACCGTAACTTTCAAGTCATAGTTTGTAAATGCTAAAAGCAAAAAAAAAAAATTGAGATTTTTTTGTTTCCTTAAAAATATGGTTGAAGTTAGCATAAGTCTTTTTTCCCATAATAACAAAAGGAGAGGTAATTTTTAGAAAAATGTAGAATCCAGATTATAAGGAATTGTTGTCTGTTCGAGATTTGTCTGTTTCTTTTTATTACAAAATGGATTTATTTGGTTTGCATAATTCTTTGCAAAAGTGATCATCCTGCATCTTTAAACTCCCCTGATGCTTTATCCTGAGTTAAAACTTTAAAGGGTCCTCAGGAACACTTTTCGTTAGCACTTAAAAAATTTTAACTTTAGAGATCGTATTTTTCAAAGAAATATTTCCTGTCCTCGACAGTGAAATAGTATAAAAATAGAATATTGTTTTCAAAATTGCAATGGCTGCAACCGTATTTAAGAAAGTAAAGGAAGACTGATTCACTGGAATCAACGAATTAGAATTTTTATAAAAAATTAATTAAGATTTCGTGGTAATAATAAGGGTCTGAAAACTACTGAATTAGCTTTCTGAATTCGAAAAACAATCATATGAAATTGCCACCTACTCTGCCTTTATAACTTATGCGCAAGATCATGTAGCCTTGCAAGTTCTTTCGAAAAATCAATAATGTTCATCGCTACCCACCACTGAAAAAGAAAAAAGTGGAAAAAAGAATACCTAATTCCCGGAATTTATTTATAGTTTTCAGATTAAACCTATTCAGAAAGATTTGCTATCTTTCAACTAAATACAATTGTATACCAACTTAATTCTTGATTAAGACTAACAAATATTTTTACCATCATCGTGAAATTCTGAAAATAAGTAGATTTCTTGTATTTCTAAACTCTAAACCATATCTAATTATAATCGTATTTCTTGTATCACTTATAAATCAATTTTTCCATTTTATAAATAAAAAATAATTAAAAAATAATTGATATATTATCGTTACACATGAATCTTATATCGATTATTTTCTAAATTTCTCCTTAATGCATGAACAATTTTTAAAATAAAAAATGCTGCATCTCAATTTTAGGTACATTTTTTAATTAAACTGAGCTTATATTTTTCTTTGTATGTTAATGAAGTATGTTATACAGATAACTGCACTGTGTATTTTTTAAAGAAAAGTAAACTACCTCAAGCTTTTTTCACTCTTATAATTTATTCAGTGTGCAGCGCGCATATACTTTCACAAAATGCCCTATTATCAAGAACTGAACAATGCAAATGTATATCAAGGTCTGACATATAAAATATGTATTCAGCAATGATATGCTTCCTATATATCTGTCAAGTTTTTCACAAATTGAAATGAAATTTTTAGCAACATTTCAACCTCAAAGTAGATATTTCAAACTATATTTCACTAGAGAAGCCAAAAGAAAAACAGAACATAGAATTGCATTTGAAAACCGGACACCAGACGTGATAGAAGTTTGAGAATTGTTTGGGCTATTCATTTTTCCCATTTTAAAACATACAAAATGTTTATAAATTTTATAATTTTTTCCTTTATTTTTCTGTTACTGTGTAATTTTTCCGACTTCAAAGGAGAAATTAGTCGACCAGTTTGGTTAAAAGCGTTAACACAGTTCGTCACACAAGATTTCTCTTCATATCAAACATTGCTGATTATTAATGGAGATCTTTTTCAAGTGGAGGAAAAAATCGAAATAATTCTCCGAGAAATTAATCATGTCGAACCGTCCATACAATTTTGTGTGCGAAACAAAAATATAAACAAAGATATCAGTAAGTTAAAGAAGTTGAAAGTATTTGGTTCCCCTACCAGGACATTTTTCTTGATAATCGATTCAGACCAGTACAAATTCAACATTGCATCAAAAATCATAAAACTGATCAGCGTCATGTTAAAAGGTCGTTCTCGACCGAAGTGTCTGGTGCTCCAATTCTCTGATCGACAAACATCCCTTGATTCCATGAAGAAGAAATTACTTCAGAACGCTTGGGAGAATCAATTCCTTGAATTAAGTATTCTTGAGATTGTGGGGAACTCATCTAAGGTTCAGTACTATAATCCGTTCACAAACATTTACTTATCGAAAATGTGCTTATCAAAAGTAGGACTCTTTCCGGACAAACTTCGAAACATGAATCATTACCAGCTGACAGTTTCAGTTTTGCATTACCCCCCAAATGTTTATATTGAATACGACGAATCCGGTTGTCCAGTTAACTTTTCCGGAAGTGATGTACTTTTGCTAAATGCTCTCGCGATGAAGATGAACTTTAATGTTAAGTTTGAGGTAGGTGTCAATGTAAAGACAAAAGCCGTTTTTTTCATGGAGCAATTACATTTAAATAAGCATCAAGTCTTTTTGACCCGAACAATGGTACAAAATGTTGGTTATGCTACGTCTCTGGAGAATTGGGTCACTGGATTAGGAAGTTTTCACGCTGTATCACTAAAAATGGAAAATCAACTTGATTTTGTGGAATTGAATGTCATACATGCACTATCCCAAATTGTAGTGTTTTCTGTTATCCTATGTCTGCTGATATACGTGTTGAAACAATATAGTAATGACTGGAATTTGTCTTTTACGGCGCAGGTTATACTGGGTTTCACAGTTCCTCATGTGCCTGTAGATTGGAAAGGCAGAATCATATTTGCTTATATTGTCATTGTGAGTTTCGTATACTCTTCAGCGATTTACGCCATGCTCACCGACATCAACTCACAACCGGCCCCAGTGCTGCAACTTGCAACATTGACTGAATTGGATAAATCAGGTCTGAGACTTGAAGTTGATCCTACTTTAATTAATTGGATGAGCAAGGATGTCCAAAATTTAGACATGGTAAAGAAATGTCAAACTCTATTCACCAGCACAGAGGACTGTGTTCTTCATGCTATCGCAGAGAAGAATGTAAGTTGTGTCATGTTAAAAACACAAGCGAAATGGTTCCATTTGCGCTTCAAGGGTGCCGATGAAACTACTTTAATGGCTACAGTGGAAGAACCCTTAGTCACATCAGTAGAAGGATTCTATCTAGAACCAGGATCTCCTTATGTTACGCGATTTCGTAGTCTCCTCTTGCGATTGATGGCGTTTGGTCTCTTCGAAAAGTGGAATACTGACGTTGTACCAAGGATGCCTCTCATAGAGAGAAACAAAGAAGTGTTAGATATCTTGTCGAGCAATCACAATCAACTTTTTCGCATTCTTGTAACTGAAATTCTAGTTGGGTTTCTCGTCTCAGCCATCGTCTTTGTAGTTGAAATTGTTGTAGCGAAAATCAATAAAAGGCGATTGTAAGTGTACACACTAAATCTGCATCCAATGGCTAATCTAGTCTAATTGAATACAATGGCTGAAGAAGAATCTAGCAAGACTAAAAACAAATCAAAGGCAGGCTATAATTTAAATAATCTCAATGATTACAATTGGAAAAATTATAAGCAATACAGTCCGTCTCAACAATACTTAAAAAAATTATAACTGTATCTATTGTGTCTTATAGAGATAAATAATAACTAACACATTACAACTTTGTGAAAAAGGAATGAAACATTTTAAATCCTTAAATTAAAAAAACATAAAAAAAGATGACGAACTATCGGTACCATACGAGTTCATTGTATTTAATAAAAAAATTTAAAAACACGTTCCTAACATAATATAAATTCCCAAGGCTATCGAAAGTCGAACTTCATAACTGTAATTGACTTTTTTTCAATTTTTCATTACAATAAGTGGAAAAAAGTATTATGAAAAACTGTTAACAGTAACATCTAATTTCTACCAGTGAAGAAAGCTTATTTTTAATGAAATGTAATAATACTCAAATTATATAATGTAATTGTAACCTGAAAAATAAAACAACCAAAATTGTAAAAAGTTTTGTTCAAAGATATTCATAAGCCAAAATTACTATACACTTAGTCCATTTTAAACAATTAGTTATAGCCAAATTGCTTTCAAGTAGATATAGCTAGCTTAACTTCATATATTTATCTGTCAGTAAATAAGAAAATTAATTCACTTCATGTTTTATTCAACCTGATAATTTATTTATCGTAAAACTCTTCATATATAGTTTAAGAAACAAAAGCATATTTAGAAATGAGGGCTGCAAGTGAATTTATCTTTTATGAAACGTATGCATTATATTTAGTAATTTGAAAAGTTTTCTGACTTCCCAAATTAGGAAATTTCAAATTAGCTTTCAAGTTAATAATTCGCAGCTTTTAAATTTAGAGACTAATTAACATACTGAAGGAAGCAGAAATAAAAATAACAAAATTGTGATCAGCTCAAAAACAACCCTCAGCAAGTCTGATCTGGATACCCTCTACTTTTTTTCCGGAAACTGGTCATTGTACTTTCAATCACACTATCAGTTTGTAAAACCATAAAATCAGTAACACTTTTCTGCATTTATCAATTTAGAAAGAAAATCACATGTACCATATAACTATAATACTTCTAGAAGATTCAGGTAAAGCAAAATCCACTTCAGTAAAGTAAAAAAATGCTTTCGTATGAGCTTGTTACTTAACACAGCAGAAAAAAAAATAACCTAAAATTTTAAAATTAAAACAACCAACATCAGAATTTAGCGCTTCAACTGTTAAATCATTAAAATATTTACCAATTAAAAAACTTCTTTCTTCATTTACGTTTTAATGGTGTCTCTTTGCGGGCTGCAATTGAAACACAAATACATTAAATTTCATAAAGTTTTAGCAAATGGAAAAAAAACGAAGATTCCTCCATATATCAAACGTTGATAATTATTAATGAAGGCCTATTTTAAGGGTTGCAAAAAGTCGAGAAAATTCTTTGAAAACTCAAATCTGTCAAAACACGTATCCACATTATTGAGCGCTTTGGTCATTTTCGACCAAAGTGTTTAGTGCTTCATTTCTCTAATGCACTCATTTCGCTGGATTCTATTAAAAAGAAATTACTACGAAATGCTTGGAAAAAATAATTCTTAGACGCCAGTATCCTTTAAATCTTTGAAAATTTATATGATGTGCAGAAATTTAATCAATTTAGGAACAATTATTTAAATAAAGATTAACTTATAAGAAACAGTACTTTTTCTAGATGAACTTTGAAACATGAGTCGCTACCAGGTGGGAATTGCAGTTTGACATTATTCATCACTTATTAATATTGAATACAGTACCTCCGGTTGTCTAGTCAATTATTTCAATTGAGTGTTTGGTCATTGGATTCGGTAGTTTTAATGCTCTGTTACAAAAAATGCAGAATCAGGTTGGGTCATTTTGTTGTTGCAGATGAAAGATTAAGGAAGCTAATCAAAGATACTAGGGTTATCAGAGGTGCTGAATGCATTACCTTGCATTACCTTCTGGTCTCCAAAATAAACTTTAGTGAGGGATGCAAAAAAAAAGAGAACGAAGCAAACGTAAATAAATTTTTGGTGACGTATGGTAGAATGATGAAATTTATGCAGCCCTGGAAGAAAAAAAGCCTACAAGAGAACTTCGAACATTGCAGGTCTTAGCGATAAGGAGAGAAATAGACGTAAAAATGATTACTGACACAAAACCAAGATACTTAAACGACTAGTCCAGGAAAGTAAAGATAAAATCAGAACAGAAGAAGAAAATAAAATGCAAAACGACTTTGAAGGAAGCAAGAATCTCCGAAAGGGAAATGGCTTAATGGTGTAATAAGAATCTGCTTTATAAAAAAATGAAGGGAAGTAAAAGTACAGAATTTGTCAGCATGTGAAATGGTAAACATGAAATGCTATATGGTTCAGACGGAATACAAGACGTTTTAGAGATTTTTTTAGGAAATTATTGGGGGATGAAGCTATAAAGTAACACAATTGCGATGTAGAATACGATGGGTTATAATACTCTATTAAGAAAGTCTATGTCACCAAGGTTAGAGATATAATTAGAAAAATGAAAAACAGTAAGTCTGCCGGTGTATACAGAATTAACGCCAAAATGCCTAAACACGGTGGCCAGTGCATACCACATAGGACTTGGGAAGTCCAAAGTGGGCTTATGCCAGGAAGATCCGGTACAAATCAACTATTTAGCTTAAGGTAGGTCACAAAGAAAAAAATTGGAGTAGGAATAAATTTTTTCCGTGCATTTTTTGACCTAGAAGAAGCTTTTGACAAGGCAGATAAAAGTAAATTTGGGAAGTCTTGAAAGAGTAAGGAGCCAATGGATAGCTCGTTCAAACAATAAAACAATGTATACGAGTAGCAAAGCAAGTGTAAGGTTAAATGAGAAACTGAGTAACTGTTTTAATTTTATGCAATATATTAGACAAGAATGCGTTATAAATTAACCTCTGGTCATTAAATTCATGAATAAGTCTTTAAGAATGGCCATCTTCTAGGAAGAAGGTGTGGATCTTGAAACAGTAAGGGTACGTGGGTTAGAGTTCGCAGATGATCAGGTTGTTATGACAGAACCAATCGAAGAGTTGAAAAAAATGATGAACAAACTGAATACCAGCATAAATAGCATGGGCCTCAACATTAACGTAGATAAAGCAAAAATTATGGTGTTTGAAGGAAAGTGAAAAAACAATATGGAACATTGTCCTAAATGACGAAAGAATAAAACAAGATGATAAGTACGTATATTTTGGTAGCCTATTCACTAGTGATGAAAAGATAGATGAGGAGTTAGATAGGCATAAAAAGAAGGGTAAGAAGGTTCTCAGTAGAGAAGGGCTCATTAGCTAAAATAAAAATATACCAAATAAAGCTAAAATGGTGATACATAATTCTATATTTGACAAAGTGTGCTATACGGGTGCGAGACATGGATCAATCAAAAAAAGGATAAGAGTAAAATCAACGCGATTGGCATTAAATTCGTGCACATAATTTGCAAAAAAGATCTGACGGAGAAAGTGACTTACGAGAGAATCCTAAAAGAATGCAGTGCAGAAGAAACACTAGTTAACACATGGAAAAGAAATAGCTGAAATTAATGTCTTTCTCTTTCCCATAATAACAAAAGGATACGTAACTTTCAGAAACCTCTTAAATCTCGAATTTAAGGAATAATATTCTATTGTCTGTTACTTTTTCGGTACAGAATAAATTTATATGGTTTGCTTAATTCTTTAAATAATTGAATAAAGTTATTATTTTGCTTCTGTAAATTTTACTTATGTAAATGGATTGATAACATCTAAGATACAATATTTATCTTCCTGCACTTTTAAACTCTCTCGATGCACTTTCCTAAATTGAAATTTTGAAGGGTCCTTAGGAACACTTTTCTTTAGTATTTAAAGAATTGCTACTTCAGAGATCGTGTTTTTTGATAAGAAATATTGCCTGTTCTGGATAATAAAACATTATAAAAGTAGAATATAGTATATACCTACCAATTAGAAATTTTAACAAAATATGATTAGGTTTTTGAGATAAAAAATTGTCTGGAAGAAGTACTCTGAAGTATTCTAGAAGTACTGATTTTTGTTTTTTCAATTCACAGAAATATCATACAAAAATTAACACCAAATTTTGTCTTATAACTTATTTGAAAGATCATGGAGTCGTGAAAGTTCTGTAAAAAAATTGATAATGTCATTATTTATTAACTGTTCAACGTCGCACACAATTTTACAAAATGCCCTATTTCGGAGAACTGAACAATGTAAATGCATATCAATGTCTAAAATATAAAAAATGTATCCAGTATGAACATGCTTTCTATATATCTTTCAAGTTTTGAATCACCTATATTTTAGAAACCAGAAGTGACAGACATTTGATTATTTTTTGGGCTGTTAATTTCAGCAATTTGAATAAATTAAAAATTTATTTCTGATTACTTATGAAGATCTTTTTGAAGTGAAAGGGAAAATCGAACAAATGTTCCGAGAAATCAATCATGTTTTACCGTCTATACAGTACTTTGTGCGAAATAAAACTATCAAAGAAGGTATCAGTAATTTGAAGGAGTTGAAAGTTTTTGTTTTTCAAGCCACAACAGTTTTCTTGATAATCGATTCTGTTCGAAACAAGTTTATTATTGCAACAGAAATCATAAAACTTATCAGCATTTTTTTAAAAGGTCGTTGTCGACCCTAGTTTCTAATTGTGCAATTCTCTGATTGACAATTGTCCCTTGATTCTAAAAAGAAGAATCTGCTTCAAATTGCTTGGAACCATCAATTTTTAGACATCAGTATTCTTGAAATCCGTAGAAACTCATCTAAGTTACAGCATTTGAATCCATTCACGAATATTTACTTTACGAAAAAGTACTTATCAGAAGTAGCATTTTTTTCGGAAACACTTCGAAAAATTTGTCATTAACAGCTGACAGTTTCCGTTTTGCATTACCCTCCAAATGTTTGGATCGAGTAACTCAATTTGGTGATCCAGGTAATTATTCCGGAAGTGATGTACTTTTGATAAACTCTCCTGCGCTGAAGATGAACTCCAATGTTAAGTTTGAGACAGGTGTCAATATAAAGGCAAGAACAGCTTTTTTCATTCAGCCATTACTTTTAAACAAACATCAAGTTTTTCTTATCCGGACAATGGTACAGAAGGTTGATCATGCTATTTTCCTGGAGAATTTCATCACTGTATTAGGAAATTTTCACGCTCTATTACCAAAAATAAAAAATCATGTAGATTTTGTTGAATTGAGTGTTATACAAGCACTAGCCCTCTGGCTTCTGATGCACGTCTTGAAACACTATAGTAATGACTGGAATGTGTCTTTCAGAGCGCAGGTTATACTGGGTTTCATAGTTCTGCATAAACTTGCAAATTTGAAGGCTAGGATCATATTTTCCTATATTATTATTGTGAGTTTCGTATATTCTTAAAAGATTCATGCCATGCTTACCGACACCAACTTACTACCGGACCCAGGCCTTCAAGTTGCAACATTGACTGAATTGGATAAGTCAAGTCTGAAACTTGAAGTGGATCCTGCAATAAATAATTGGATGAGTTCGAACATTCAAAATTTGAACATTCTAAAGAAATCTTGCAGTATATTTTTCAACACAGAGAAATGTATTCTTTATGCTATTGCAGAGAAGAATGTAAGTTGTGTCATGTAAAAAATACAATCGTATTGGTTTAATTCACGCTTTGAGGGTTCTGATGAAACTGCTTTAACGGCTACAGTGAAATAACCTATTATCGAATCAGCAGAAGGATTCAATTTAGAATCAGGATCTCCTTATATTATGCGATTTCGTAGTCTCCTCTTGCAATTGATGGCGTTTGGTCTCTTCGACAAGTGGAATACTAACGTTGTACCAAGAATGCCGCCTACAAAGAGAAACAAAGAAGCTTTAGATGACTTCGCAATAAGTCACAATCAACATTTTTCTATTCTTTGGACTGAATTTCTAGCTGGATATCTCATCTCAGGCACCGCCTTTGTCGTTAATATTATTATAGCGAAAATCTTTAAAAAGGGAGTTGTAAGTCAATGCACTAAGTCTGCATCTAATGACTAATCCAATCTGATCCAATAGCTGCAGCAAAATCTAGCAAGGCTAAAAAATCAGACAACGGTAATAATTTTAACAATTACAGTGATTTTAATTGGAAAAATTATAAGCAATACATTCCAACTTAACAGGACGCCAAAAATTATAACGAATTTCATAAATGTAATTAATTTATTAAGATTCAAAAGATCTGCAATATCATAGGCGATGGTAATTATAGATCCAAGAAAGCTACTTTTCGCATTTCGTAAAAATAGAAATCCACACTATCGATCAAAGATATCCCTCAAATTTACAATTTTTCGTTTTTATAAAGTTTAAAAATTGAATTTTATCTGTGAAAATATAGATTACTCTCCTTCCCTCTGCTGGTAATCGATCTCAGGTCTGCCGACTGTTCGTCAGGTGCGTGGACGTTGAAAAATAGCCTGGTTTTCCCACTAATGAGGGCTAGTTTTCTATTAAGTGGAAAAGGGAACTGGAAAATTGGCAGAATGAGATGCTCGGTCGTGAATGTGTGATTAAATAAGCCAGGCAAAGTCCGAAATAACACTTTCAATTCGGACTCTACCTAGTCAAATCGCGATGTGCCCGACAAGCTCAGACAAAGTCAGGAGTAAAAAGAAAACCAAGGGAGTTTAGTTTTCCCGCTAAACAGTAGGCTGGCTCGAAAATGTACAATTCAAAATAGTCTAAAGATCGCAATTGTGACCGGTTTTGAAAGTTTTTTTTTGTTAGAAATGATCAGCATTATATTTGTAAAAAAACTAATAGATGATATCTATAAATTTTTGTTTTGATATAATTATTTATTCAAGGCAAGCTATTTTCTTAGAACCAAATAGAAAAATAAACACTATATGTATCATACAAAATAGTATATGCTACTCGTGAAAAATTGATTGTGAGCTGGCGTTCTTTCCGCGCTCGCTTCGCTTGCACTTGAAATGAATTTTCGTTCAGAATCTACGATTCTCCCCACTTGTAGCACAATATAATATTTCACACATAGACCAAAGGGCAAGGTTTTTTGTAATGTCAGTTATAAGATTTACGATATTAATTTATTAAATTTAACATGATTACAAAGAGATTTTTCAAATGTTACATTGATATTTTTATTCTATTTTTTTATTAGAATAAGTGAAAACAAATACTTTAGCTGCGCACGGAATTTTTTCCTTAATTCCATAGTCCAAGTTTCCTAAACTTTTGGCAAATTCCTATTTGATAATGTTACTAACACGTGTAGGTATTTCTAGCAACCTTTTGTTTGTTTTCTCTTAAGTGATTATGAAAAACTCTAGCTATAAAGACTATAATTCCGCGTCTGTACTTATTCTCCATGCAGTACTTCGAATCCGGCCAGTCTCGCCGAGTTTTTTTAAATCTTGGCGGTTATATTGTTAGCAATATCCTGAAAATATACCTCTCAGGTGCTAAGCTTACCTGTCACACATTAAACGACGTCCTCCCTTGTCACTAGAAAAGTGATCCTCTCCCACTCTGCCATTCGGCAGCCCATCCGCAGTTGAAGAATACGTTAAGCCTAGAGTGGTCGGAGCGATCACTCTGAGCTCATCAGTTACTAAATGATTTGGCGATAAAGACAAACTTCATTGCTCAGTTCAGAACAGGTGTCAACTAAAAAGTTATCTCATTTACCTTCTTATCAGGACAGCGATCAAGAATTCTGATAACAATTTTTTTGTTTGGGGTCTTTGGTAACTGAATTCGGTAGTTTCAACGCTCTGTCGCAAAAATTGAGAATTGGGTAGATTTTAATAGATTGTATTTCGCACACACTATTCCCAATTGTAGTGTTTTCTGCAATGTTCTGGCTGTTGATTTACGCATTGAAAGACTACAGTTGTGATTAAATTATTTACTTCGCGATGCAGGTCATATTAGTTCTAACAGATCGTCAAAATCAAAGAGGTCCCAGAGCTGCAATTAGGGATGGAGTAAGGATAGAGTAACTGTTGGAATGTTGTATAAGTTATGTCTTATAACACGTAGTTCGTGACTACCACTTAGAATAAATAGATACTATGTTTTGGTATTTGTAAAGGATTAACAGAAAATGGAGAAAGTATGAACTTCCTTATATACTTTCCAACAAATTATATTTATTGATATTGAATAGCATGTTTATTGCATTAGGTAATTTAGTGATTACAATAAATCAAAAAATTTCGCGTAACTTATGGCTGTTTGATAGTTGTCTGCGACTTATTTATAGAATAGATTTATACAGCTTGCTTATTCTTTGGAATAGTTACAATGTACATAAATTTATTTTTTAACTCAGTAAATTGCAATTATGTAAATAGATCAATAATAAATCAGATTTTATAATAATTTTTTTAATTTTTTCTGGATGATGCTTTCAAATTATCATGTTGCACTGCATTATATTACAAGCTGATTGTCGGGAGACATTCAAAGGCAATTCTGGCTCTGAGTTTAGAAATTATAATGTTGAAGTTTATGATTATTATCAAGGAATATTTTCTGTTCTAGACTCTAAAATGTAGATCTGAAAAATAGTTTACGTTTGGAACCTGTAGACAACAAAGAAATCTTTGCGCATGTCAATCAATTTATATCACCAAAAGTAGATCATAAGTTAACAATTTGTACCGCTAGATGGCGCTGATTCTCGCAGAACAGGCGACTTTTAGCGGAGCGAAATCTTTTGGAATCTAATAAAGTACTGCACTGACAAAGATATTATAACATAGATGCGGCAAGTGTAATTTAAATGATTTCAGTAAAATCAATTTTCACGATCTAGTACAGTAAAGTGACTTCTAACTTTCGTTCCATACATAGAACATAATGAGTTACCACAATAAGGTCAGCAAAACAAATAATTGAGACAGTGCCTAAGTGAACGAAGAAAAAGCAAAGAGTCTCAGTTGTGAAACAGAAACCAGATATCAGTGCCGCAATTCTTAAACTCTTAAAATCTCAATGAATTTGGTGATTTCTTTGTTTATTTTTCTCATCTTCGCTTACAAGGAGAACCCAAATCAAACAACTTTGATAAAAGATTTGGCCAAGTACGTGACACAAGATTTCTTTATATGTTAAAGGTTCCTAATTGAAACTGAGGATTTATTTCAATGGCAGGAAAAAGTCGAAACAATTTTTAGAGAAATCAAACCTGTGTTACTAAATATCCACATTCTTATGTGCAACGAAACTGCCGAAGAAGATATAAAAAATTAAAAGTAGTTAAAAGCTTTTGATTTCAAAACAAAAACATTTCTTTTAGATAATGAATTTTGTCTAAAACAATTTAAAGAGTTCACAAGAAATAATAAAGTTAATCAGAATTTAATGACAAAGTCACTTTGGACCATCCAAGGTACAGTACTTTAAAAGTTTGGTTAGGTTCGACAAGTACTAGATGTACAAGTACAAGTGTTAGATGTGAGAAACGCTCAAGAACCTGTAAATTCCCAAGCGTAATTAATGCTCACCAGCATCAAACTACAACTGAGCTGCGAATTGCGACATTGGCGGAATTAGATGAATCATGCCTGGGACTATAAGTTGATCCAGGGGTAATTGCTTATGTGAGTAAGGGCATCGAAGATTTTAGAATAATAAAGAAATCTAAGGGTCTGCTTCCCAATATAGCTGGATGTGTTCTTCATGCAATTACAAAGAAGTGTTTTAATTTCTTAGAGGAGCAAAGAAGCATTAGAGAACCTTGCATTTAGATACAACAAAATTTTCCCAATACTCGAGGCTAAACTTTTTGTTCGATTTCTGATTTCCGGAATCGTCTTTATGGTGGAAATTGCTGTTGCCAAAAATAAGCAAAGATGATTGAGTGGCAATTACAGAATATAAGTCACTTTGAACATTTGTAAAGAACTGTGATTTATTCGTCGTAGTTTGCGAATGCTGGAATCAAGAAGACACAGTTTTAGAAGTGACTGAGAGACTATGTTCGTGATAATATGTAATAGCTTAAAGATTGTATTTGACAGCTTTATTTTTTTTTAAATATGGTTGAAGTTAGCGTCTTCCTTTTTCCCATAATGAAAAAAGGATAGGTAACTTTCAGAAATATCTGGAAACCCGATTATAGAGAATCATATTCTTTTGTCTGTTTAAGAGTTGTCTGTTACTTTTTCTCTTACAGAATGGTTTTATTTTGTCTGCTTAATTTTTTATATAGGTGCCAGGTCCTAGGTACACTTGCTCTTAGCACTTAAAGAATTAGAACCTAAAAGGTCATATTTTTAAGAGGAATATATCCTCTTCTGAACACTAAAATAGTATAAAAATAGAATATAGTTTTTGAAAATTCAATGGCTGAAACTGAATTTGGGAAAGTAAGAAAAGACTAAGTCGTTAGAACCTACTGATTAGAATTTTTCTTACAAAAATAATTAGAATTTCCAAAAGACAAAAATAAATAAAAGAATAACCGTTTTCAGGAATTAACATTCAGTTTTCAAATAAAATCCATTCAGAAAGATCGAAATGATTTCTTCACTCTCATAATTTATTCATTGCGCAGGGTTGCATACTCTTTCATAAGATAACTTACTTTCGAGAACTAAACAAAGCAAATGTGCATCACTAGAAAAGCCAAAAGAAAAACAGAACATAAAATCGCCTTTGTAAACAAGGCATCAGAAGTGGTAGGCTTTTCAGCATTTTTCGGACTTTTAATTTGTTAATTTAAAAATTTCAGAATGTTGATGAATTTGATAGTTTATTTGTTCATGTTCCTGTCAATGTATTACTTTTTTGTCTGCAAAGGAGACATTAATCGACCAATTTGGTTTCAAGGTTTAACACAGTTGGTGGTACGAGATTTCTCTACATATCAAACAATGTTGATCATTAATGAAGATCTTTCTCCAGTGAAGGGAAAAATCGAAACAATTCTCCGAGAAATGAACAATGTCAAACCATCTGTACAATTTTTTGTGCGAAACAAAACTATAAAAGAAGATATTAGTAATTTGAAGAAGTTAAAAGTGTTTGGGTCCTCAACCACGACATTATTCTTGATTATCGATTCTGTCCAGAACAAGTTCAACATTGCAACAGAAATCATAAAACTGATCAGCATTTTGTTAAAAGGTCGCTTTCGACCAAAATGTCTGGTTCTTGAATTCTCTAATCGACAAACGTCCCTTGATTCTAACAAGAAGAAGCTACTTCGAAATGCTTGGAGCAATCAATTCCTAGACGTTAGCATTCTTGAAATTGTTAAAAACACATCTAAATTACAGTACTATAATCCGTTTACAAACAAGTACTTATCAAAACATTACTTGTCAGGAGCAACACTTTTTCCGGACAAACTTCAAAATATGAGTCATTACGAGCTAGAAGCTGCAGTTTTGCATTACCCGCCAAATGTTTATATCCAATACAACCAGTCTGGTAGTGCAATTAACTATTCCGGAAGTGATGTACTTTTGCTAAATGCTCTCGCGACGAAGATGAATTTTAATGTTAAGTTTAATGCAGCCGAAAATATGACATCAAAAACAGCTTTTTTCACCCAGCTATTACTTCAGAACAAAATTCAAATCTCTCTCATCCGCACAACGATACTTAAGGTTCATGTGGTTTCTCATACGGAAGATTTGGTAACTGGATTAGGAAGTTTTAACGCTTTGTCCCCAAAACTTAAGAATCAAGTAGTTTATGTTGAATTTAGTTTCATACATGCACTAGCTTCAATTGCAGTGTTTTCTGCAATCCTCTGGCTGCTAGCGTACGTGTTGAAACAATATAGTGATGACTGGAATTTCTCTTAGACGGCACAGGTTATATTGGGATTCACAGTTCCTTATGAACCTGTAAATTGCAAAGTCAGGATCATATTTGCCTATATTGTCATTGTGAGTTTCATATACTCTTCAAAGCTTTATGCTATGATCACCAGCAACAACTTACAACCAGTACCAGAGCTGCAAGATGCAACATTGATTGAATTGGATAAATCAGGTCTGAAACTTGAAGTTGATTCTACGTTAATTAATTTGATGAGCAAGGATGTCCAAAATTTAGGCATGGTAAAGAAATCTCAAGCTCGATTCACCAGCACAGAGGACTGTGTTCTTCATGCTATCGCAGAGAAGAATGTAAGTTGTGTCATGATAAAGACACAAACCAATTGGTATAATTCGCACTTCAAGGATGCGGATGGAGATGCTTTAACCACAACAGTGGAAGAGCCTTTCATCACATCAACAGAAGGATTCCATCTAGAACCAGGTTGTCCTTATGTTGAGCGATTCCGTAGTCTGCTCTTGCGATTGATGGCGTTTGGTCTCTTTGAGAAGTGGAATACTGACGTTGCGCCAAAGGTGCCACCTACAGAGAGAAATAAAAAAGCGTTAGGTGAGCTGAAAATCAGCCACAGTGCACTTTTTGTCATGCTTGTAACTGAATTTCTAGTTGGATTTGTGATCTCAGGCATCGTCTTCGTAGTTGAAATTGTTTCAGCAAAAATCATAAATAGAGAAGTGTAAATCAGAGCACTAAATCTAAAAGTGTTAATATGATTTGCAACGAAATGGTGAAAGAAATTAACAAACTTTCTTTTATTACATTCAGGCAGATTTTTGTATCAGCTCAATAGCATTGCAGCAAAAAGCGATAGGTTCAGATAAACCTCGGTAGGATTAAAGTAAGTATTTAAATTTTGGATAAGCTGCGACTTATATAATTCAGCTCGGTTTTGTCAGAGGCAAACTTACAGATTTTGAGAGTAAGTAAAGACGCTATTTGTTTCGTTAACGGAGACTTTATAAATTGAGAAAAGATAATAGGTTTGATATAGGAGTTCAAGTACTTGATTGTAATACTATTTAAAAGCATGGTTATTGCATTGTGCTGTTTGGTGATTATAATCAATTATATTATTACGCGTAATCTATGTCTGTTAAAAATTTGTATATAACATTTGTAAAAGATGAAATTTCTTCGCCGTAATATTTGTTCTTTTAATGTAATTTGTCCCCACATCTTTTTACTTTCGAGTCATAAGATATTCTACACAAAAAGGAAAACATCCCTTAAACTGCGTTTGACACGGTCGGTTCTTTAAGAGTGGACCTTACATATTATGAGTTTATTCTTGAAATATCTTGAATGAAATTTCTGAAAATAATACTTTTTGCTATCTAAAAGCAACTAGTTTTAAAATAGAAACAGAAGAAGATAGCAATCGTGTAGGGCTGTCAGTTCAAGTGTCAAATCTAACTTGCAAATAACTTTATAATTTTTTTCTGCTCCTATCAATTTTCAATGAAAAAAAATATATATGTACCAGTACTTCAAATAAAAATGATGTAATCTGATTTTAAAATCTAATAAAATAAGTAAAACAATCATAATTTAAATTAATATTTTTCGTGACAAAACAAGAAACCAAACATAAAATATGAAAGTTCAGACACTTTAATGGCTACAACGGAATTCAACAAAGTACAAAAATAAATCAGTCACAAGTAATAATTTTTATAATTACAGTGATTTTAATTGGAAAAGTTATAAGCAATATATAACAAGTTAACAATACACAAAAAAGTATGATAATATATTTTTTGCTTGTAATAAATAAAGGTGAATACATTATTAATAGCAAATTAAAGCTATATGAAGAAGTAGTGGAATATCTCTATATTTGATTTCGAAAAAAATTAAAAAATGCAATAAATTAGCAGTACGCATACGAATTTTTGGTATTGTCCTAAAGTTTTTGAGTTCAGAAACCGATTCTTATATAGTAGGAAGCAGACATTAAAATAAATAAAGTCAGAATTTCATCTAAATTTATTTGAATTAGCCAACTTTATATCTTCTACTCTCTTGATTAATCTTGGCTTTGTTCTTTCATTAATGCTTTCAGTATAAGTTTGTAAACTTGTGAAATAACTAACTGCTTGTTTTGCCTCTTATCAATCTAATAAAAATCACGCATGCAACTTCAGTAAAATACAAAAAATGCTTAAAAACCTGGAATGTCTACATAAGTTTCGTCACGAAACCTATTAACTTCAAATTAAAAAGCTCCAGCTACACAAACTAACAAGCCCCAAACCCACAAACCACAAACCTCATACCCACAAGCTCCATATCCACAAACGTACAAACCCAAAAGCTTAGAGCATTCCAAAGGTCATTCTACTCTCATGATTAATGCAGTTCCATCTGCAACCTTAGAAGGCGAATTAAAATAATTTGATTATGTTTTTAACGTCACACAACATACATTCTCATTTTAGATTGCATTAAGAGTACAGTTTTCTTAAATCGAAAATAGATTCCGCAAAGTTATTCTTATTCTCAAATTTGCCGTATCCTTACTTATCGAATTAATCACCAGTGAATTGACTTCAAGTACAAGACGGCCTTTACCCAAAACTGCTAATTTTGCAATTTGCAGTTTTGAGATCAGTGAAAAGTTAATGCTGACAAACCACTTAAGTCTAGCGTGCAAATGTACAGATTCTTGTGAATATTAAAAACCTAACATGGCCTGCATCGTAAAAAAGATATTCTTGCATATATACAAATTCATATATACTTCAACAACCACAAGATATCTTTAAATATTTTTTTAATGTTTCAAACATAGTTACAGGACATATTCAAATGCCCAAAAAACGTGTCAAAAATCCTAGAACTGTATTCTTAACATCAGCCAACTTACATTCTTCCCTGTAATTAAATAAAGGGCACATTTCGCTATGTGAAAAATATACTTTAAGATTTTTAATAATGCTTGAATTTTAAATATCCGGGCTCATCCAATTAATCTTAAAAGAATTAGTTTTAAGTGGAACATCTGATTTATCCAACTCACCTTAAGTACCTAATTTTAGATGCGATTCAGATATAAAATTGACACAGTTGAGCATTGCGTGAACCCCTTAAGAGCATATGAAACTGACAAATACCAGTCATTACTGTAGTTTTTTATAGCGTACATCAGCTGCCAGAGCATTGCAAAAAACACGACAGTGGAAGCAAGTACAAGTATGAAATTCAAATCATCAAAATTAACGGGATTTTGTCATTTTTCTGACAAATCGTTACAACTACGAATTCCAATTATCAAATTCTCAAGGATATACATACTAGGCAGTCTGATAAGTCCCTGAAAAATGAAACACGAAGACGTCTTTTAGGCCAAAGTCGATTTTATTTTTCAACATAATCTCCTTTTAGGTCGATACAGCGAGTCCAACGATTTTCTAACTTTTTGATACCGTCCGAAAAGTACTCGATCGGAAGGTCTCCAAAATACGGCTCAGTTTCAGCTATGAGCTCCTCATTTGAGTAAAAGCGCTTACCGGTGAGCCATCTCTTCAGGTTAGAAAACAAGTAATAGTCGCTGGGGGCCAGGTCTGGTTAATACGGTGGCTGAGGAACCGATTCGAAGCCGATTTCACGCAATTTTTCTTGTGCAACTAAGCATGAATGAACAGGCGCATTGTCGTGATGATAAAGCGATTTTTTCTTCTTCAAATGCGGTCGTTTTTCGGCAATTTCGATTTTCAATCGGTCCAATAATGATGAATAGTATGCTCCGGTTATGGTTTTACCTTTTTCAAGATAGTTCAAGAATATTATGCCATGTACATCCCAAAATACGGAGGCCATAACCTTTCCGACCCATTGTTGCGTTTTTCGACGCTTCGGAGCAATTTGGCCCGGTGGAACCCACTGTTTTGCCTGTTGCGTTGACTCAGGAGTGTAGTTGTGGATCCAGGTTTCATCCATGGTTATGAATCGGCGCAGAAACTCGGTCGGCTTACGCGAAAATAATGCCAAATTCTGCTGCGAAATTGTCACACGAATTCGTTTTTGGTCCACTGTGAGCAAACGCGACACTCATCGCGCGTAGAGCTACTTCATGCCCATAACTGAATGCACGATATTGCCCACACGTTCCAAAGATATGCCTACAGCATTAGCTACCTCTCTCAATTTCACTTTGGGATCATTCAACATCATATCATGAATTTTTTCGTCATTTTATGGTGTAGTGACCTCTTTTGAGCGCCCAGATCGTTCAGCTTCAACTGTGCTCGTACGGCCACAACGAAACTCGGTAAACCACTTATGAATCATTCCAATCGACGGTGCAGAGCCCGGGTAATATTTATCCAGCTTGGCCTTGGTCTCGGATATCGTTTTCTTGCGAAGATAGTAGTGTTTGATCAAAACTCGAAACTCAGATTTTTCCATATCAAAAAAACTCGGAGGTTAGTCGCTTCGCAGTGCTGTAACTTGTAAATGCGTAAACATAAATGGCTGACTTGCACCTTCTTTAAGAGTAAATGCTCCAAAATGAAAGGTCGTGGTACTTTTTCATTGTTGCCACCCTCAAATTCGACAGCGAAGTTACTTTTTTTTAAAAGCATTTAGCAAGAGTACATGACTCCCGGAATAGTTAGCTCGACAATTGGAAGCGTTGTGTTCGATATAAACATTCAAGAGAACCTTAAAATATTTGACCATTAAATGGTACTGATTCATTTTTCGAAGCTTGTCTGGAAAAAGTACTGTTTCTGGTGAGTCAAGTAGCGGTCTGGAAATGTTCGTAAATGGATTGAAGTTCTGCAGGTCAGATCAGCTTCCAAAGATTTAAAGAATGCTGATGTCTAGGAATTGTTTATTCCAAGAATTTCGAAATAATTTCTTGTCCATGCGTTCAAGCGATATGTGCATCTGAAAATTAAAGAACAAGACACTCTGGTCGAGTACAACCTTTAAGTAAGAGGCTGATTAGTTTGATTATTTCTGTCGCACTGTATTAATTGTTCTGGTTGGAGTCGATTATTATGAAAACCGTAGTTATTGGGGATTTAAAAGCTGTCAGTTGCTAAAAATTGTCACTATCTTTCTCGATAGTTTTATTTCGCACTAAAAGATGCAAACTTGGTTTGACACGCTTGATTTCTTGAAGAAGTGTTTTAACTTTCGCCTTCCTTTGTAATACATCTTCAACATTGATCAGCATTTTTTGAAATATAAAAGAATCTTGTGCAATGTTTTTGGTTAAGACTTACAAACAAAATAGTCGATTTTCGTTTTCTTTGCAATGTAAAAATTGATGCACTAAAGAAAAAACTGACAAATGAACGATAAAATTTGCAAACATTGTGGACAATCAAAATTGCAAGAATGCAAAGTGAGAAATTGATCATACTCAAACCACTTTTGATTTATCTTTTTCTTATATGATTCTTTATCCTGTTCTTCTGAGTTATATGACCCTGCAAATTAGAAGGCCAGGATCATATTTGCCTATATTGTCATTGTGAGTTACGTATACTCTTCAAAGATGTAAGCCATGCTTACCGACATCAACTTACAACCAGACCCAGCCCTTCAAGTTGCAACATCGACTGAATTAGATAAATCAAGTCTGAAACTTGAAGTGGATCGTGCAATAATTAATTGGACGAGTCCTGACATTCAAAATTTGAACAATCTAAAGAAATCTTGCAGTATATTTTCCAACTCAGAGGAATGTATTCTTCATGCTATTTCAGAGAAGAAGGTAAGTTGTGACATGTTAAAAATACAAGCGAATTGGTTTAGTTTCCGCTTTAAGGGTTCTGATGAAACTGCTTTAACGGCTACAGTGGAGGAACCTTTTATCGAATCAGCAAAAGGATTCTATATAGAATAAGGACCCCCTTATATTAAGAGATTTTGTAGTCTCCTTTTGCGATTGATGGCATTTGGTTTCTTTGAAAAGTGGAATAAGGACGTTGTGCCAAAAATGCTGCCTACAGAGAGAAACAAAGAATCCAAGCTGATCCAATAGCTGCAGCAGAATCCAGCAAGGCTAGAAAAAATCACACAAAGGTAATAATTTTAACAATTACAGTGATTTTAATTGGAAAAATTATAAGCAATATATTCCAACTTACAAGACACCAAAAATTATAACGAATTTTATTAATGTAATTAATTTATTAGTACTAGGCAGTATGATAAGTACCTGAAAATTCTAAGAGATTGCATTAGTATTCACTAATGTGAACCATTTTCGTTGAGCTTGATCCTTTAAATGACGCCTGTCAAAACTTCAGCCATTTATGTTTACACATTTACAAGTTACAGCACTGCGAAGCTACTAACCTCCGAGTTTTTTTTAATATGGAAAAATCTGAGTTTCGAGTTTTGATCAAGCACTACTATCTTCGCAAGAAAACGATATCCGAGACCAAGGCCAAGCTGGATAAGTATTACCCGGGCTCTGCACCGTCGATTGGAACGATTCATAAGTGGTTTACCCAGTTTCGTTGTGGCCGTACGAGCACAGTTGATGCTGAACGATCTGGGCGCCCAAAAGAGGTCACTACACCAGAAAATGTCGAAAAAATCCATAATATCATGTTGAATGATCCCAAAGTGAAATTGAGAGAGGTAGCTAATGATGTAGGCATATCATTGGAACGTGTGGGCAATATCGTGCATTCGGTTTTGGGCATGAAGAAGCTCTGCGCGCGACGGGTGCCGCGTTTGCTCACAGTGGACCGACAACCAATTCGTGTGAAAACTTCCCAGCAGAATTTGGCATTATTTTCGCGTGAGCCGACTGAGTTTTTGCGCCGATTCATATATACTCAACGCAACAGGCAAAACAGTGGGTTCCACTGGGCCAAACTGCGAAGCGTCCAAAAACGCAACTATGGGTCGGAAAGATTATGGCCTCCATATTTTGGGATGCACATGGCATAATATTTGTGGACTATCTTGAAAAAGGTAAAACCATGACCTGAGCATACTATTCATCATTATTGGACCGATTGAAAATCGAAATCGCCGAAAAACGACCGCATTTGAAGAAGAAAAAACCGCTTTATCATCACGACAATGCGCCTGTTCATTCATGCTTAGTTGCACAAGTAAATTTGCATGAAATCGGCTTCGAATTGGTTCCTCAGCCATTGTATTCACCAGACCTGTCCCCCAGCTACTATTACTTGTTCCCTAACCTGAAGAGACGGCTCACCGGTAAGCGTTTTTACTCAAATGAGGAGCTCATAGCTGAAACTGAGGCGTATTTTGGAGACCTTTCGATCGAGTACTTTTCGGACGGTATCAAAAAGTTAGAAAATCGTTGGACTCGCTGTATCGACCTAAAAGGAGAGCATGTTGAAAAATAAAACCGACTTTGGCCAAAAAAACGTCTCTGTGTTTCATTTTTCAGGGACTTATCAGACTGCCTAGTATTCAAAAGATCTGCATTATCATAGGCGATGGTAATGATAGATCCAAGAAAGCTACTTTTCGCATTACGTGAAAATTGAAATCCACACCATCGATCAAAGATATCCCTCAAATTTACAATTTTTCGTTTTCATAAAGTTTCAAAATTGAATTTTATCTGTGAAAATAAAGATTCCTCTCCTTCTCTCTGCTGGTAATCGATCTCAAGTCTGCCGACTGTTCGTCAGGTACTCTTACCGCTGAAAGAAAAATCTTTTTTTCCCAACACCTACGCGAAAAAGATGAGTTTTTTGTCTCAAATTCGTGGGCAAAATGAGAAATTTCTCGACCGTCGGCGTGAGCGTTGAAAAATAGCATGGTTTTCCCACTAGTGAGGGCTAGTTTTCTATTAAGTGGAAAAGGGGAGTGGAAAATTGGCAGAAAGAGATGCTCGGTCGTGAATGTGTGATTAAATAAGCCAGGCAAAGCCCGAAATAGCACTTTCACTTCGGATTCTGCCTAGTCAAATCGCGATGTGCCCGACAAGCTCAGACAAAGTCCGGAGTAAAAAGAAAAACGAGGGAGTTTACTTTTCCCGCTGCACAGTAGGCTGGCTCGAAAATGTTCAATTCAAAATAGTATACAGGTCGCAATTGTGACCAGATTTCAAAGTTTTTTTTTAAGAAATCATTAGCATTATATTTGTAAAAAGACTAATAAATTATATCTATAAACTTTTGTTTCAATATAATTATTTATTCAACGCAAGTTATTTTCTTAAACCCAAATAGAAAAATAAACACTGTATGTATCATACTTAATGTGGTATCTTTCTAAATTAGAAATACGCAAAGAGTTTTCTGCAATTTTGAGGGCACAACACTTTTCTTCGAATTTGATTTTCATTTCTTGATTTTCCGCTACGTCGGCCATCATTAAGAATTTTCAAAAACACTCTCGATTTATAAATATCATTCCGAAATGATAAAAACAACTTATTCAGAAATCTAAACTGAAATTCAAATCATAAGATGAAGAATTTAATTTTAAAATACATCCAACATCAGACCAAGAACTTCATTAAAACTAGATTAAAAGAACTGGATTGAACTATTACCGTTTTGTGGCTAACTAAGTAGGAGCATCAGTCCCTAAATAAAAGGGCGTTGGGAGGGAGGAAGTAGGAAGATAAAGTTTTTCCATAAGTTACGAAACCAATACGAAATTAAAAGGAAGATTTGTATTAAAGTGTTATTTTTAAACCATTTTCAAACCAGATATACAATTTACCTATTTTAATCAGATTTTTTATTTGTCATAATAAATCTTAGTAGCATTGTCTGAATAGTGATTTTCAATCTCAATATATTAATATGTTGAATGCTAATAACAAATTTTAAAAACAAAACACCTATTACAGGCTCATTCTTACTGCAGAGTTATTTTTACAATAAATATTGTAGTTTATTTATCTATAAGATCTGACAGTTCATCTTTTATAATAGAAAGTATTTTACACGTATATTGAATCATTTTCCATCAAATAAATCAACCATGTACCATTGCTGTTATTAATAATATATTTATTGCAAATAATAGACCGGTTCCTTATGTGGAATATATATCTATTAATTCGTATAAAATAATCGGCTATTCCTGAAAAGGCTTATCTTAAAAATTTAATGCTGATCATTTCTAAAAAAAAAAGTTCTCAAATCTGTTCAGAATTGCCATCTATAGACTATTTTGAATTTTAAATTCACGAGGTAGCCCACTGTGCAGCGAAAAAAGTAAACACCTAAGGTTTTATTTTCACTACGGACTTTGCCTGAGCCTGTCCGGCACTTTGCGATTTGACTTGGCAGAGTCCGAAGTGAAAGTGCTATTTCGGACTTTGCCTGACACCGCTCAGTTAATTCGCGGAGGCACTAGGCAGATTGCGGTGTGACGGCACATCGGACTTTGCCTGTAACATATATATGTATCCACTTTTTTCAGAGGAAGGAGGGTCGTCTTTTTCGCGCAGGTGTTGGACAAAATTTTATGTGCTACTCGTGAAAAATTGATTGTGAACTAGCCTTCTTTCCGCGCTCGCTTCGCTTGCACTTGAAATTAATTTTCGTTCAGAATCTACGACTCTCCCCACTTTTAGCACATTATAATATTTCACACATAGACAAAACGGCAAGGGTTTTTGTAATGTCAGGTATAAGATTTAAGATATTGATTTATTAAATTTAACATGATTACAAAGAGGTTTTTCAAATGTTACATTGATATTTTTATTCTATTTTTGATTAGAATAAGTGAAAGCAAATAGTTTAGCTCCTCACGAAATTTTTTCCTTAATTCCATAGACCAAGTTTCCTAAACTTTTGGCAAATTCCTATTTAATAATGTTATCAACACGTGTTGATATTTCTAGCAAACTTTTGTTTGTTTTTTCTTAAGTGATTATGAAAAACTCTAGCTATAAAGACTATAAAGCCGCGCCTGTACTTATTCTCCATGCAGTACTTCGAATCCGGCCAGCCTCGCTGAATGTTTTTTATATCTTGGAGGTTATATTGTTAGGAATATTCCGAGAATATACCTCTCGGCCGCTAAGCTTACCTATCGCAGAGTAAATGACGCCCACCTTTGTCACTACAAAAGTGATCCTCACCCACTCTGCCATTCGGCAGCCCAGCCGCAGTTGAAGAATACGTTAAGTCTAGGGTGGTCGGAGCGATCCCTCTGAGCTCATCAGTTACTATATTATTTGGCGATATAGATAAACTTCATTGCTTAATTCGGGACAGGTGTCAACTAAAAAGTTATTTTATCTACCTTCTTATCAGGACAGCGATAAAGAATTCTAATAACAATTTTTTTGTTTGGAGTCTTTAATAACTGGATTCAGTAGTTTCAACGCTCTGTCGCAAAAAATTCACAATTAGGTAGATTTAATGAATTGTATTTCGCACACACACTATCCCCAATTGTAGTTTTTTTCTGCAATGTTTATGTAGGCGTTGAGAGACTACAGTTTTGATTAAATTATTTATTTTTCGATGTAGGTCATATTAGATCTAACAGTTCCTCAAGTACCCAAAAATTCTTCAAAGATTTATGAAATGCACACTATTATCAACCTAAAAAGCGATCCCAGAGGTGCAACTAAGGAAAGAGTAAGGATAGAGTAACTGTTGGAATGTTGTATAAGCTATGTCTTATAACACGTAGATCGTGAATACCACTTAGAATAAATAAACACTATGTTTTGGTATTTGTAGGGGACTAACAGAGAATGGAGAAGGTATGGAATTCCTCATAGACTTTCCAACAAATTATATTTATTGATATTGAATAGCATGTTCATTGCATTAGATAATTTGGTCATTTTAATAAATCACAAAATTTCGCGTAACTTATTGCCGTTTGATAGTTGTCTGCGACTTGTTTATAGAATAGGTTTATACAGTTTGCTTATTCTGTGGCATAGTTACAATGTACATGAATTTATTTTTTAACTCTGTAAATTGCAATTATGCAAACAGATCAATAATAAATCAGATTTTATAATAATTTTTTTAATGTTGTCTGGAGGATGCCTCTAAATTCTCATGATGCACTACATTATATTACAAGCTGGATGTCGGAAGACATTCAAAGGTTATCAAGGAATATTTTCTGTTCTAGGCTCTAAAATGTAGATCTGAAAAATAGTTTACGTTTGCAACCTGTAGACGACAATGCGCATGTCAAACAATTTATATCACCAAAAATAGATCATAAGTTAACAATTTGTACCAGTAGATGGCGCTGATTCTCGCAGAACAGGCGACTTTTAGCGGAGTGAAATCTTTTGGAATCTAATAAAGTACTGCACCGACAAAGATATTATAACATAGATGCGGCTATTGTAATTTAAATGATTTCAGTTAAATCAATTTTCACAATCTAGTACAGTAAAGTGAGTTCTAACTTTCGTTCCATACATAGAACATAATAATCTACCACAATAAGGTCAGAAAAACTAGTAATTGAGACAGTGGCTAAGTGAACGAAGAAAAAGCAAAGAGTTTCAGTTGTAAAACAGAAACCAGATGTCAGTGCCGCAATTCTTAAACTCTTAAAATCTCCATGAATTTGGTGATTTCTTTGTTTATTTTTCTCATCTTCGCCCACAAGGAAAACCCAAATCAAACAATTTTGTGAAAAGGTTTGGCCAAGTACGTGACACAAATTTCTTTATATGTCAAAGGTTCCTGATTAAAACTGAGCATTTATTTTAATGGCATGAAAAAGTCGAAACTATTTTTAGAGAAATCAAACCTGTGATACTAAATATCCACATTCTTATGTGCAACGCAACTGCCGCAGAAGATATCAAAAATTAAAAGCAGTTAAAAGCTTTTGAATTCAAAACAAAAAAATTTCTTTTAGATAATGAATTTTGTCTAAAACAAGTCGAAGAGATCACAAGAAATAATGAAGTTAATAAGAATTTTATGACATAGTCACTTTGGACCATCCAAGGTACAGTACGTCGAAAGTTTGGTTAGGTTCGACAAGTACTTGTTAGTACTTATTAGATTTAACAACCCCTCAAGAACCTGTAAATTCCCAAACGTAATTAATGCTCACCAGAATCAAACTACAACTGAGCTGCGAATTGCGACATTGGCGGAATTAGATGAATCATGCCTGGGAATTAAAGTTGATCCAGGGGTAATTGCTTAGGTGATTAAGGACATCGAAGATTTTAGACTAATAAAGAAATCTAAGGGTCTAATTCCCAACATAGCGGGATGTGTTCTTCATGCAATGACAATGAAGAGTTCTGGTTTCTTAGAGGAGCAAAGAAGCATTAAAGGACCTTGCATTTAGATAAAACAAAATTTTCCCAATACTTGAGGCTAAACTTTCTGTTGGATTTCTGATTTCCGGCATCGTCTTTATGGTGGAAATTGTTGTTGCCAACAACAAGCAAAGAGAATTGAGTGGCAATTACAGAATGTAAGTGAATTTTTACACTTGTAATAAACTGTGATTTATTCGTCAGAGTTTGCGAATGCTGAAATCAAGAAGACACGGTTTTAGAAGTGACTGAGAGACTATGTTCGTGATAATATGTAATAGCTTGAAGATTGTATTCGACAGCTTTATTTTTTGGAAAATATGATTCCTCTTTCGTTCGTCTTTCTTTTCCCATGATGAAAGGAGGATAGGTAACTTTCAGAAATATGTGGAAACCGGATTATAGTGAATCATCTTCTTTTGTCTGTTTGAGAGTTGTCTGTTACCTTTTTTCTTACAAAATGGTTTTATTATCTTTGCTAAATTTTTTATATAGGTGCGTAAGTCTTAGGTACTCTTGCTATTAGCGCTTAAAGAATTATAACCTTAAAGGTCGTATTTTTCAGAGGAATATATCCTTTTCTGAACACTAAATAGTATAAAAATAGAATATAGTTTTTGAAAATGCAATGGCTGAAACCGAATTTGGGAAAGCAAGAAATGAGTAAGTCGCTAGAACCTACTGATTAGAATTTTTCTTTAAAAAATAATTAGAATTTTGTGTTAAGAATGTGACTCTGAAAAAACTGCATCGGTCTTCTGAATTTCCAAAACAATCATATTAAATTGCTAGCTACTCTGGCTCATAACTTTTTCAGAAGGTTATGTAGTCGTGCAAGTTCTTTCGAAAAATCAATCATATCTGTCGCTGCGAACAATTCCAAAAGACAAAAATAAATAAAAGAATACCCGTTTTCAGGAATTTACATTGAGTTTTCAGATAAAATCCATTCAGAAAGATCGAAATGCTTACTTCACTCTCAAAATTTATTCATTGCGCGGCGTTGCATACTCTTTCATAAAATAACTTACTTTCGAGAACTCAACAAAGAAAATGTATATCACTAGAAAAGCCAAATGGAAAACAGAAAATAGAATCGCCTTCGTAAACAAGACACCAGTATTGGTAGATTTTTCAGCTCTTTTCGGACTTTGAATTTATTAATTTTAAAGCTTTCAGAATGTTGATAAATTTGGTAGTTTCTTTGTTTATTTTCCTGTCAATGTATTACTATTCTGACTGCAAAGGAGATATTAATCGACCAATTTGGTTTCAAGGTTTAACACAGTTGGTGGTACGAGATTTCTCTACATATCAAACAATTTTAATCATTAATGAAGATCTTTCTTCAGTGAAGGGAAAAATCGAAACAATTCTCCGAGAAATTAACAATGTCAAACCGTCTGTACAATTTTTCGTGCGAAACAAAACTATAAAAGAAGATATTAGTAATTTCAAGAAGTTGAAAGTGTTTGGGTCCCCAACGACGACATTGTTCCTAATTATCGATTCTGTCCAGAACAAGTTCAACATTGCAACAGAAATCATAAAACTGATCAGCATTTTGTTAAAAGGTCGCTTTCGACCAAAATGTCTGGTTCTTGAATTCTCTAATCGACAAACGTCCCTTGATTCTAACAAAAAGAAGCTACTTCGAAATGCTTGGAGCAATCAATTCCTAGACTTTAGCATTCTTGAAATTGTTGAAAACGCATCTAAATTACAGTACTATAATCCGTTTACAAACAAGTACTTATCAAAACAGTACTTGTCAGGAGCAACACTTTTTCCGGACAAACTTCGAAATATGAGTCATTACGAGCTAGGAACTGCAGTTTTGCATTACCCGCCAAATGTGTATATCCAATACAACCAGTCTGGTAGTCCAATTAACTATTCCGGAAGTGATGTACTTTTGCTAAATGCTCTCGCGACAAAGATGAATTTTAACGTTAAGTTTTATGCAGCCGAAAATATGACATCAAAAACAACTTTTTTCACCCAGCTATTACTTCAGAATAAAATTCAAATCTCTCTCATCCGCACAACGATACTTAAGGTTGATGTGCTTTCTCATATGGAAGATTTGGTAACTGGATTAGGAAGTTTCAACGCTTTGTCCCCAAAACTTAAGAATCAAGTTGTTTATGTTGAATTTAGTTTCATACATGCACTAGCTTCGATTGCAGTGTTTTCTGCAATCCTCTGGCTGCTAGTGTACTTGTTGAAACAATATAGTGATGACTGGAATTTCTCTTACACGGCACAGGTTATATTGGGATTCACAGTTCCTTATGAACCTGTAAATTGCAATGCCAGGATCATATTTGCCTATATTGTCATTGTGAGTTTCATATACTCTTCAAAGCTTTATGCCATGATCACCAGCAACAACTTACAACCAGTACCAGAGCTGCAAGATGCAACATTGACTGAATTGGATAAATCAGGTCTGAGACTTGAAGTTGATTCTTCCTTATTTAAGTTGATGAGCAAGAATGTCCAAAATTTAGGCATGGTAAAGAAATCTCAAGCTCTATTCACCAGCACAGAAGACTGTGTTCTTCATGCTATCGCAGAGAAGAATGTAAGTTGTGTCATGATAAAGACACAAACAAATTGGTATAATTCGCACTTCAAGGATGCGGATGGAAATGCTTTAACCACAACAGTGGAAGAGCCTTTATTAACTTCAACAGAAGGATTTACTCTAGAACCAGGGTGTCCTTATGTTAAGCGGTTCCATAGTCTGCTTTTGCGATTGATGGCGTTTGGTCTCTTTGAGAAGTGGAATACTGACGTTGCGCCAAATGTGCCACCTACAGAGAGAAATAAAAAAGCGTTAGATGAGCTGAAAATCAGCCACAGTACACTTTTTGTCATGCTTGTAACTGAATTTCTATTTGGATTTCTGATCTCAGGCATCGTCTTCGTAGTTGAAATTGTTTTAGCAAAAATCATGAATAGAGAAATGTAAATCAGAGCACTAAATCTGAAGGTAATAATATAATCTGCAACGAAATGGTGAAAGAATCTAACAAACTTTCTTTTTTTACATTCAGACCGATTTTTGTTCCGGCTCAATAGCGTTGCAGCAAAATCGATAGGTTCAGATGCACCTAGATAGGATTAAAGTAAGTATTTGAATTTTGTATAACCTGCGACTTATATAATTCAGCTCGGTATTGTCAGAGGAAAACTTACAGATTTTGAAAGTAAGCAAATACGCTATTTGTTTCGTTTACGGTGACTTAACAGGTTGAGAGAAGATGAAAGTTTAGATTTCAAGTACTTGACTGTCCTAATATTTAACAACGTGGTTGTTGCATTGGATTGTTTCGTGATTATAATCAATTATATTATTATGCGTACTCTATGTCTATTTGAAATTTGTATATGATATTTGTAAAAGATGAAATTTCTTCGCTGTAATATTTGTTCTTTTAATGTAACTTGTCCCCACATCTTTTTACTTTCGAGTCATAAGACATTCTACACAAAAAGCAAAACATCTCTCAAACTGCGGTTGCCGCGGTCGGTTCTTTTAGAGTAGACCTTACATATTATGAGTTTATTCTTGAAATATCTTAAATAAAATTTCTAAAAATAATACTTTTTGCTATTTAAAAGGAACTAGTTTTAAAATGGAAACAGAAGAAGATAGCAATCATGTAGGGCTCTCAATTCAAGTGTCAAATCTAACTGGCAAATAACTTTATAATTTTATTATGTCCCTATCAATTTTCAATGAAAATATATATATATGTACCAGTACTTCAAATAAAAATGATATAATCTGGTTTCAAAATCTAATAAAATAAGTAAAACAATCATAATTTAAATTTATATTTTTCGTGACAAAACAAGAAACCGAACATAAAATCAAAGCTTTATGAAGAAGTAGTGGAATATCTCTATATTTGATTTGGAAAAAAATGCAAAAAGTTGCAGTACGCGTACGAATTTTTGGTATTGTCCTAAAGTTTTTGAGTTCAGAAACCGATTCTTATACAGTAGAAAGCAGACGTTAAAACAAATAAAGTCAGAATTTCATCTAAATTTATTTGAAGTAGCCAACTTTGTATCTTCTACTCTCTCGATTAACCTTGGCTTTGTACTTTCAATAATGCTTTCAGTATCAGTTTATAAACTTGTGAAATAACTAACTACTTGTTTTGCCTCTTATCAACCTAATAAAAGTAACGCATGCAACTTCAATACTTTTCGCAGAATTGGATACAAGAAAATCTATTTTTGTATGATGAGAAAATGCTTTCTTTTGAGCTGGTTGCGTGAACCAAGTTTTGGGGATTCACTGGGATTCTAATAGGTAAACTTTATGTTTTTGGGATCGCTTAATACGAATCTGTTTGCAGAATTGGACCAGCACGTCAGGATTTGCAGTAAAATCCAAAAAATGGTTACAAACCTGGAATGTCTGCATAAGTTTGGTCACGAAACCTACTAACTTTAAATTAAAAAGCTCCAAATCCACAAACTAACAAGCCCCATACCCACAAACCACAAACAACAAACCAACAAGCCACAAACCCACAAGCTCCATACCCACAAACGTACAAACCCAAAAGTTCGGAGCACTCCAAAGGTCATTATACTCTCATGATTAACGCAGTTCCATCTGCACCCTTGAGAGGCGAATGAAAACAATTTGATTATGTTTTTAACGTAAGACAACATAAAGTCTCACTTTCGATTGCATAAAGAGTACAGTTTTCCTAATTGGAAAATAGATTCCGCAAACTTATTCTTATTCTCAAATTCCCCGTATCCTTACTTATCAAATCAATTACCAGTGAATTGACTTCAAGTACAAGACCGCCTTTACCCAAAACTGCTAATTTTGCAATGTGCAGTTTTGGGATCAGCTGAAAGTTAATGCTGACAAACCACCTAAGTCTAGCATGCAAATGTACAGATTCTTGTGAATATTAAAATCCTAACATGACCTCCATCGCGAAAGAGATATTCTTGCATATATGCAAAATCAAATATACTTCAATAACCATAAGATATCTTGAAATATTTTTTAAATGATTCAAAGATAGTTACAGGATATATTTAAATGCCGAAAAAACGTTCTAAAAATCCTAGAACTGTTTTCTTAACATCAAACAAATTACATTCGCCCCTGTAATTAAATAAAGAGCACATTTCTCTATGTGAAAAATATACTTTAAGATTTTTAGTAATGCTTAAATTTTGAATGTCCGGGCTCATCCAATTAATCTTAAAAGAATTAGTTTTAAGTGCAACATATGATTAATCCAACTCACCTAAAGTATCTAATTTTAGATACGATTCAGATATAAAATTGACACTGTTGAGCATTGCGTGAACCTCTTAAGAGCATATGAAACTGACAAATACCAATCATTACTGTTGTTTTTTATAGCGTACATCAGCTGCCAGAGCATTGCAGAAAACACTACAGTGGAAGCAAGTACAAGTATGAAATTCAAATCATCAAAATAAACGGGATTTTGTAATTTTTCTGACAAAGCGTTAAAACTTCGAATTCCAATTGCCAAATTCTCGAGGATTTACATATATGTGACGAACCTTCTGTATCGGAGTCCAGATGAGAGCGAATTGCACCTCGTTTAAAAGTAAATGCTCGAAGATGAAAGGTCCTGGTACCTTTTCTTTGTTGCCTTTCTCAAATTCGACAGCGAAGTTACTTTTTTTTTAAAGCATTTAGCAAGAGTACATGACTCCCGGAATAGTTAGCTCGACAATTGGAAGCGCTGTGTTCGATATAAACATTCAAGGGAACCTTAAAATATTCGACCATTAAATGGTACTGATTCATTTTTCGAAGCTTGTCTGGAAAAAGTACTGTGTCTGGTGAGTCAAGTAGCGTTCTGGAAATGTTCGTAAACGAATTGAAGTTCTGCAGGTCAGATCAGCTTCCAAAGATTTAAAGAATGCTGATGTCTAGGAATTGCTTATTCCAAGAATTTCGAAATAATTTCTTGTCCATGCGTTCAAGCGATATGTGCATCTGAAAGTTAAAGAACAAGACACTCTGGTGGAGTACAACCTTTAAGTAAGAGGCTGATTAGTTTAATTATTTCTGTCGCACTGTATTAATTATTCTGGATGGAGACGATTATTATGAAAACCGTCGTCATTGTGGATTTAAAAGCTGTCAGTTGCTAAAAATTGTCACTATCTTTCTCGATAGTTTTATTTCGCACTAAAAGATGCAAAATTGGTTTGACACGCTTAATTTCTTAAAGAAGTGTTTTAACTTTCACCTTCCTTCATAATACATCTTCAATATTGATCAGCATTTTTTGAAATATGAAAGAATCTTGTGCAACGTGTTTGGTTAAGACTTCGAAACAAATTAGTCGATTTTCGTTTTCTTTCAAATGTAAAATTTGATACACTAAAGAAAAAACAGACAAATGAACGATAAAATTTGCAAACATTGTGGACAATCAAAATTGCAAGAATGCAAAGTGAAAAATTGATCATACTCCAACCACTTTTGATTTCTCTTTTTCTTATATGATTCTCTATCCTGTTCTGCTTAGTTATATGACCCTGCAAATTAGAAGTCCAGGATCATATTTGCCTATATTGTCATTGTGGGTTTCGTATACTCTTCAAAGATGTATGACATGCTTATTGACATCAACTTACAACCAGACCCAGCCATTTAAGTTTTAACATAGACTAAATTGGATGAATCAAGTCTGAAACTTGAAGTGGATCTTGCGATAATTAATTGGATGAGTCCGGACATTCAAAATTTGAACATTTTAATGAAATATCACAGAATATTTTCCAACACAGAGGAATGTGTTCTTCATGCTATTGCAGAGAAGAATGTAAGTTGTGTCATGTTAAAAACACAAGCAAATTGGCTTAATTCCCGCTTTAAAGGTTCCGATGTAACAGCTTTAACGGCTACGGCGGAGGAACCTTTTATCGAATCAGCAAAAGAATTCTATCTAGAATCAGGATCTCCTCATACTAAGCGATTTCGTAGTTTTCTTTTGCGATTAATGGCGTTTGGTCTCTTTAAATAGTGGAATAAGGACGTTGTGCCAAGAATGCCACCTACAGATAGAAACAAAGTACCTTTAGATGACTTGGCAATAAGTCACAATCACGTTTTTTCCATTCTTTTATCTAAATTTTTAGTTGGATATCTCATGTGAGGCATCTTCTTTGTAGTTGAAAATATTGTAGCGAAAATCTTAGAAAAAGGTGTTGTAATAAAATGCCCTAAGTCTGCATTTAATAGCTAATCCAATCTGATACAATGGCTGCACCGATATTCAGCAAACCTAAAAAAAATTCAGACAAAGGTATTAATTTTAATAATTACAGTAATTTTTATTGGAAAAATTATAAGCAATACACTTTGAATTAACAAAGCGACAAAAATTATAACTATATTTCACGTGTGTGTTTGTGTTATTATTAAATATTTATAAATATATTAAAACTTTATGAGCAAGAAGTGAAACACTTTTAGATTTTAAAATTGGGAAAATAATTTTAAAATGAGATGAATTATTATCGGTATTCAGCAAAAAAACCAAGTCAGAAGAATCGATCTTTCAAGATATATGTAAAAATGTCAAAAATAGTTTATATTTAACTATACGTCATTAAATTTATATAATTTTAAATAAAAAGATGATAGATCAACCATTAGACACTGTTTATTTATTTTCCCACACAAAAATATTACATAATATTAACATCTTTTGTAGTAAATAATACATAATACATAATTAGAATTTTATTCACCTTATTCTTTCTTCTTTCTACTAAAATATACTAATTTGTCATTATCTATCAAACTATTGTCTCGCATAGTGCAAGTAAAAACGAAAGTCAACAAATCAGGCAGCTCCCTACACATGCAACTTTGATGCCATGTAAAGTTTTGGACCTCTCTTTCTAACAATAAAGAATAGAAAAAGGGATCTATTCCATTTCGAAACTTTGATAACAAACATTTTGAGCGTAGGTTGCGCTTGCGCTTAGATTGAGATGCAGTCTTGGACACAAAAGAGAAAATGATACAAAGAGCAATAAAGATCAAAAAGGTTTGATGCAGTCACGAAAGTATAGGATGGAGAGATACATAAAAATAAAAGAATCCCTTCTTCGATTCTGGGAGTAAAGAATCGATCCAATACGAAATTGAATCGTAAAGAATCGATTCAAAAGATCGATCTTTAAAGACTCGATCTAGAATCGCCTATCCCTAATTTACGTTATAATAGAGAATGGTAATGAAAGATCAGATAAAGCTACTATTTGCATTACGTAAAAATAGCAATTCACACTATCGATTAAAGATATCTTTCAAATTTACAATTTTTCGTTTTTATAAAGTTTAAAAATTAAATTTTATCTATGGAAAAAAAATTCATCTTCTTCGCTCAGCTGCTAATCGAACTCAAGTCTGCCGATTTTTGGTCGGATGCTCTTATTGCCAAGTTACTGGAGAGATCGAAAGAAAAATCTTTTGTCTCAACAGCTATGCGAGAAATGAGCAATTTCTTGACCGTCGGCATGGGCGTTGAAAAATAGCATGGTTTTCCCACTAGTGAGTGCTAGTTTCCTATTCAGTGGGAAAAAGTACGTGGAAAAGTAAAAGAAAACTATGCTCGGTTTCGAATGTGTGATTAAATAAGGCGTCACGTGGCGCCATCTGCAACTCAGTTGATAGTGTATATATGTATCCACTTACGTATCCACGTAGGTGTTGGACAAAATTGTACGTGCTACTCCTGAAAAATGGATTGTGAACTAGCGTTCTTTCCGCGCTCGCTTCGCTTGATCTGCAAATGAATTTTCGTTCACAATCTACGATTCTCCCCACTTGTAGCACAATATAATATTTTACACATAGACCTACCGGCAAGGTTTTTTGTTATATCAGTTATAAGATTTGAGATATTAATTTATTAAATTTAACATGATTAAAAAGAGATTTTTTAGATGTTGCATTGATATTTTTATTCTAGTTTTGATTAGAATTAGTAAAAAAATACTTTAGCTGCTTACGAAATTTTTTCCTTAATTCCATAGTCCAAGTTTCCTAAACTTTTGGCAAAGTCCTATTTGATAATGTTACCAATGTGTAGGTATTTCTAACAACTTGTTGTTTGTTTTCTCTTAAGTGATCATGAAAAACTGAGGTTGTATGTTTAATGCACAGAAGTTAGCAGTAATGTGGATTGCGAGCCGCGGAACACCCCCTAGCTCTCTAGCTATAAAGACTGTAATGCCGCGCCTGTGCTTATTCTCCATGTAGTACTTCAAATCCGGCCAGTCTGGCTGAGTTTTTTTTAATCTTGGCGGTTTGTTGTTACAAATATTCTGAGAAGATACCTCTCAGGTGCTAGGCTTACCTATCTTACAATAAATGACGTCCTCCTTTCTCATTAGAAAAGTAATCCTCACCCACTCTGTCATTCGGCAGCCCAGCCGCAGTTGGAGAATACGTTAAGCCTAGGGTAGTCGAAGCGATTTTTCTGAGCTCATCAGTTACTAAATGCTTTGGCTATAAAGATGAACTTCATTGCTTAGTTTGGAACAGGCGTCAACTGAAAATTTATTTCATCTATTTTCTTATCAAGACAGAGATAAAAAATTCTGATAACAATTTTTTTTAGAGTCTTTAGTAACTGGATTCGGTAGTTTCAACGCTCTGTGGCCAAGAAATCTGACTTAGGTAGATTTTGTTGAATTGTATTTCGCACACGCACTCTCCCCAGTTGTAGTGTTTTCTGCAATGTTCTGGCTGTTGGTGTAAGCGTTGAGAGACTACAGTTGTGATTGAATTATTTATTTTGCGATGCAGGTCGCATTGAATTTAACAGTTCCTCTAGTACCCATACATTGGAAAGTGTCACATTACCCAGTATGCTCGGAGCTTAGATAAATTTTAAGTTCATGATTATCAAGGAATATTTTCTGTTCTTGGTTCTAAAATGCAGATCTAAAAAACAGTTTACGTTTGCAACCTGTATACAACAAAGAAATATTTGCGCATGTCAATCAATTTATATTACCGAAAGTACATAATAAGTTAAAAATTTGTACCGCTAGATGGCGCCGATTCTCGTAGAAGAGGCGAGTTTTAGTGGGGCGAAATCTTTTGGAATCTACTAAAGTGCTGCACTGGTCTTGCTAGGTCGCGAAGCAATCATGAAAAAATGCCACCTACTCTACCTAGTCACTTATTTACAAGGTGATCTTGTCATGCAAGGTCTTTCGAAAAATAAATATTGTTGATAGCTGTATGCCATTCCCGATGACAAAAATAGATAAAAGAATACTTGTTCTTAAAAATAAGGCTGTTGCATATTTTCAAATATTTTTATACTATTTAAATTAAAAGAACACTAAACAATGAATGTAATTTCGACAGGAAAATTCATTCAAATGAGTTGAAATATTTTTGCTCAAGTTTAGAAGTATGTTTTTTGAGTTATTGCGGGAAAATCTGACTGCTTAGACAAACTGCCGGAAGAGATTCTGTCTGAGTAATGCCGTTCTCCAGTTTATAGGAGAATCAATATGGCTGCTAGCTATTGCAAGTGTAAGCAGTAAACATTACCTATTAATGTATTTATTATTGTGAAGATATTTTTCCTCATGAGGCATTTTTTTTATCGGGTGACTCAAATAACTCATAATCACTCATTTTATCATTTGGCGACATAATTCTATATCGGAAGACATTCTAAGCAAGAAGTTTGAGTGGGAAAAATCATATCATGATTGCGACATGTGATTTAAAAAAAGTGAGGTTATCCTTGGAAACATCTCACTCTGACGCACTTGAATGACATTACTCATTACAATTTTTTTTCAGTTTTATTTTTGATCAAAATTTTTTTTTTTAGTGAGATTTGGTTATAACTGAATGCTGCTTTTCGACAATTTTAAGTAAGGAAATTTATCGCTAAGAAATCGCTATGTGATTTTTTGCCAGCTATTTGTTAGATACTATATTAGTCAATGAAGCAACTGCAGTGATTTTTCAAGCGGATTTCAGGATGTGACGATTCAATGTCACAAAATTCTTGAATAAGGATTTTGATAGATTTTTCGTAATATTTTTTTCGTTCTTTAAATGAAGCATTCAGAACAATGTTTAAACGTACTTGACATTGAATAATTTTATGCAGTATTTAAAAAAAAATCTAAAATTCATGTAACCAATTTGTTTTTAAGGTTTAGCAAAGTACGTTAGCAAAGCGTTTGTTTAGATATAAATCACACGTGTAATTTAAATAATTTCAGTGAAATCAAATTTAACAATCTAGTACAGTAAACTGAGTTATAACTTTCGCTCCATACATAGAACATAATGAGTTACCACAATAAGGTCAGCAAAACAAGTAATTGAGACAGTAGCTAAGTAAAGCAAGGAAAAACAACGAGTCTCAGTTGTGAAATAGAATTTAGATGTCAATGCCGCAATTCTTTAACCTTTAATATCTCTACAAATTTGGTGATTTCTTTGTTTATTTTTCTCATAATCAACTGCAAGGAAAACACAAATGAAGCAACTTTGTTAAAACGTTTGTCAAAGTACGTGAAACAAGATTTCTTTATATGTCAAAGGTTCCTGATTAAAAATACGGATCTATTTCAAGGGAAGGAAAAAGTCCAAACAATTTTTCGAGTAATCAAACCTCTGACACTAAATATCCACATTCTGATCTACAAGGAAACTGTCAAAGAAGATATCAAATACTGAACGTAGTTAAGAGCTTCTGATTTAAAAACTAAAACGTCTCTTTCAGATAATGAATTTTGTCTAAAACAAGTAAAAGATTTCGCAAGAAATAGTAAAGTTAGTCAGAATTTTATGACAAGGTCACTTTGGACCTTCCAAGGTGCATTACTTTAAAAGATTTACGGACATTTACTGAACAAAAAAGTTGTCATAGTTGTGAATTGTTCTCCAAATATTCATATTGAATACAACTTTTTAGGCAACCAATTAATGTATTTTGAAAGCAACGTGCTTTAGCTTCCGCGATAAACAGTAAATTGTTTTTTAATTTTGAGGCAGATAAGAATTAAAAGAAGAAAATAGTTTTTTCCATTAAGCAGTTACTTCCAAACAAAATCCAAGTGTTTCTCGCCTGGACCAGGATGCTAAAGATATAAAAGAATTCATTTCAAGGGAATTTATACCTTAGTTGGGAAATTAGATGAACACTTTGAAACAGTACAGTAGGGACTGAAATTCTCCTCTCACGATCTGGGTCTTGTTACGTTCGACAAATCTGCAATAACCTGTAAATTCACAAGCGCAATTAATGCACACCGGTATCAAACTACAACTGAGCGGCGAATTGGAACGTTAACGGAATTAGATGAATCATGTCTGGGACTTAAAGTTGATCCAGGGGTAATACTTGAGGCTAAAGTTTTTGTTGGATTTCTGATTTCCAGGATCGTCCTTATGGTGAAAATCGCTGTTCCCAAAAAAAGCAAAAAGGATTGAGTAGCAATTACAGAATATAAGTCACTTTTGGAATTTATAATAAATTGTGATTTATTCGTCATAGTTTGCAAATGATGGAATCAAAAAGACACTCTTTTAGAAATAACTGAGAGACTTTCTTCGTGATAATATGTAATAGCTTGAAGATTGTATTGGCCAGCTTTATTTTTTGGAAAATATGGTTGAAGTTAGCGTCTTTCTTCTTCCCATGATAAAAAGAGGAAAGACAACTTTTAGAAATATCTGGAAACCAAATTATAGGGAATCATATTTTTTTGTTTGTTTAAGAGTTGTCTGTTACTTTTTCCTTACAGAATGGTTTTATTTGGTTTTCTTATTTTTTTATATAGGGGGCCATTATTCCTCAACTGCCCCAACTCAAAAAGTCATGTTTTTCGATTGTCTCTAAATTCTGGGAATATGTTCGCCTACCCAACAGTAGTTAATCCACAAACTTATAGACCAGGATTACCAACCCACCCCAAGTGAGGGGGGGTTGAATTTTCAACCCCAATGTCTGCAGGGGTAGTTTCAAACGCCTGTAACTTCCTTTCTAATTAAGCGATTTAAAATTTTTATGAGGGTTTTGGAAAGTGCTTTTTACATGCTTTCATCCTATTATTTATAACAAAAAAATTGTTTCAACCATTTTTTCAATAAATCAATTGTTTATTTAACTTTTTTCGCAATTTAGGCATCTAGGATTTTTTTAAATAGTCTTAAAAGAAAGCTTGACTTTTTTACTATGAAAAATATCTAATAAGAAAATGGACAAATTGAAATTCATTGAGTTACAGAGCCGGTTGTAGAGGGAGTCCTCGCGCTCGCACTCGGGCGTTATGCGGCAGCATACCGCGGAACAGTTTTCAAGTATGCCATTTTTTTGTATTACTCACATTGATCCAAAATTGCATGAATTCATCGGAAAAAACTATTCAGTAATGTTAACCAGTAAGTTTGAAGAAGTTAAATATTTTTAAAGTTATTATGAAAAAATATTAAGTAAAAAGCACTTTCTTAAAAATGAACAGTATTTTTCTGAAG